>NW_027142372.1:10827284-10943738 GCF_026170545.1 Melanerpes formicivorus | reverse complement strand
AAACAAAGTTATGAGAATACATTTTGAGCTCAAAGAGCAAAGGATCTCTGCATGCTCAGTTGTGGAAATAATCTTGAATAATGCAGCACTAAGGTCGATGCAATGGGGACAGGTGGAGGGGAGTGTGCAAGGGGTGAAATACTCCCAGTATGCTGTTGCCTGGTGAAGGCTTCTAAAGTGAGTTTCATGAAGATTCAGCCTTTTTCACTTCAAGCCTTCCTAAAAAGAGTCAGTAGAAGATCAAGCCCTAGAGGAATTGGTGACCACACTCCTGTAGACATCAGGAGGGGATGTAGTTTCACACACTGGTGTCTTTCTAAGGTTCAAGCCCAGGAAGCAGCAGGGAAACTTCCTAGCCTATGTGTAGTGCCAGAGAACTCAGCAGAGTTTCTGCATCTTATGTTGGCTGAGAAATTGCCCCTTTCACTTGACCCGGTCTCTCCCCCTAGCTTTTTGTTTGCTTCCTACACATAAACATTGACACTCTGCAGCTTTAGTTAGAGCTGCAATGTTTTCAGAACCACCAGCCAAACAAAAGCCTGCTCAGGATGTACTTTGTCTGCAACCTTAAAATATTTTCCCAGCTCTTCCCTTTACGCTTTGGGGCTGTGTTTTCCAAGACCTGAGGTTCCAGTGTAGGCGGACATTCAAAGCACAGGATCCATCCTGCAATTTCCACAGCTCGTACTGGATGTTTGGGTTAACTTGGTGGGCACTGAGCTGTACCCTCAGTGGTTATCCTCACTGATCTGTGGTTAGGGGGTGGGTTGGACAGTGATGAAAATCACCCTGCTTCCAGGCAATGTGAGGTTTTGTGGGAATTCAGTGAAAATTAGAACAATTGGACTTCTTCCCTGGGAGTGAGAAACAATCACCAAGGCAATTTTGAAGTATCACAGTATCACAGTATAACTTAGGTTGGAAAGGACCTCGGGGATCATCGAGTCCAACCTATCAGCACAGACCCCATGACATTTGCAATGTGAAATGCATGCAAAAGTAGGCAGGACCCAAGGGAAAAGAACAGCTTGTTAAGTGTACTCAGCGCTGGTGAGGCCACATCTTGAGTACTGCGTTCACACAGTATCACCAAGGTTGGAAGAGACCTCAAAGATCATCAAGTGCAACCTGTCACCACAGACCTCCTGACTAGACCATGGCACCAAGTGCCACATCCAGTCCCCTCTTGAACACCTCCAGGGATGGGGACTCCACCACCTCCCTGGGCAGCACATTCCAATGGCTAACAACTTTCTCCATGAAGAACTTTCTCCTCACCTCCAGCCTAAACCTCCCCTGGCACAGCTTGAGACTGTGTCCCCTTGTTCTGGTGCTGGTTGCTAGAGAGAAGAGACCAACCCCTTCCTGGCTACAACCACCTTTCAGGTAGTTGTAGAGAGCCATGAGGTCACCCCTGAGCCTCCTCTTTTCACAGCATCGGAGGATGAAAGGCAACTCACAGCTCAGAACTGTGTTTGAACTCACATTGACAATGTACAAGCTGGTGAGGTGTTCAAAGCAGCTGTTCTCCCTGAAATTTTACATGGGATCAGCATCTGACTGAAATACCATGGAAAAAAATCCAGTCATTGTTATTCTTTCCCCAGTATCTGTGGCAGAAGGCAGCTGCCTGGCCCTCACCCCGCAGTGCCCACCATGTCATTCAGCTCCCCAGCACCTCAGGTCTCTGGGGCTGGCCCTGATAAACCCAGAACTTTGCCTGCAAAAATGCTTGCACAGCACTGAGCCCCCGAGGTATTCATAGAATCACAGAATCAATAAGGTTGGAAAAGACCTCAGAGATCAAGTCCAACCTGTCACCCAACACCTCATGACTACTAAACCATGGCACCAAGTGCCACATCCAATCCCCTCTTGAACACCTCCAGGGATGGGGACTCCACCACCTCCCTGGGCAGCACATCCCAGTGGCTAACAACTCTCTCTGTGAAGAACTTTCTCCTCACCTCCAGCCTAAACTTGCCCTGGTGCAGCTTGAGACTGTGTCCTCTTGTTCTGGTGCTGGTTGCCTGGGAGAAGAGACCAACCCCTCCTGGCTACAACCTCCTTTCAGGTAGTTGTAGAGAGCAATAAGGTCTCCCCTGAGCCTCCTCTTCTCCAGGCTAAACAACCCCAGCTCCCTCAGCCTCTCCTCACAGGGCTGTGCTCAAGGCCTCTCCCCAGCCTCGTTGCCCTTCTCTGGACACCTTCAAGAGTCTCAATGTCCTTCTTGAACTGAGGGGCCCAAAACTGGACACACTATTCAGGACGTGGTTCACTTTCCGTTCTGTGTGGAGCCTGCCCCAGGCCTGCCTCATGCCTGCAGGTGGGCCCCCCTAGGTGCGTCAGTGCCCCGGGAGGGGCCATTTTGTGTGAGGGCAGGGGGCCATTTTGTGGGCTCAACAATCTCCTCAGGGCACGGATAAGCGGCAACGTGTCAACAGCAGCGTGGACTCTGACGGGGGGTGACAGGCGCTGTGAGAAGGCCTTCTCCCCAGCCTCGCGGGTATCACAGGACCGGGCGGGGCCAGGCCAGTCCCGTCCCGTCCCTGCCCGCAGCAGTCCCTCAGCCTCGGCCCGGAGCTGGGCAAACCGCGGGAGGGCGGGCGCGTGGGGAGCGGCCGCACCGATTCCTCCGCGCCTGCAGAGGGCGCGCGCGGCACGGCTGCTCGGCCAGGAGGCGGACCGCGGCCTGGCGGCGCCGGGCCCAAACCCGCGCCGCTGCCCGCTTGGCGGTGCGCTTGGGGCGGCCGGGGCGGCGCGGCGAGCGCGGTGCTGCCCCAGCGGCCTAGCGCGGCCTCGCAGCCATGGGGAAGAAAGGGAAGCGGGAGAAGAAGGGGAAAGGGGCCGAGAAGACAGCTGCTAAGATGGAGAAGAAGGTGTCCCGCAGAGCCAAGAAGGAGGAGGTGAGGGGTGGGAGCGGGGGGGCTCTGGTCGCCCCAGCCCGCGCGTCTTGGGCCTCCCCATGACGCTTCGCCGGTCTCGGGGCGTTTGTGAAACGGAATCTGAGGGGTAGAGAAGGAGGCATAGGGAGGCTGGCGGAGTGCTTTGGCGGCAGAGGTATTTCCAGTTGAAAGTCAAGGGAATTTATGCAGAGGCAAGCAGCTGTAACTTGGTGAAGTGGCTTAGGGGCTCGCAGGCCAGCAGCTGGGTAGAAGAGGTGCAGGCAGAGGGGTTTTGAGGTCAGTGTCTATCTCGTGAAAGTGTCAGGGTTAGTTTAGGGCAGTCCTGGTGGAAAAAGGGGGAAAAGGGGTGCTTGTGGTCAGGCCTGCGGGTCAGCACCTCTGTCTGTGCGTGTGTCTGTGCGTGTGTCTGTCTGTGCGTGTGTCTGTCTGTGCGTGTGTCTGTCTGTGCGTGCGTGTGTCTGTCTGTCTGTGTGTGTGTGTCTGTCTGTGTGTGTCTGTCTGTGTGTGTCTGTGCGTGTGTCTGTGCGTGTGTCTGTGCGTGTGTCTGTGCGTGTGTCTGTGCATGCGTGTGTCTGTCTGTGTGTGTGTCTGTCTGTGTGTGTCTGTCTGTGTGTGTCTGTCTGTGTGTGTCTGTGCGTGTGTCTGTCTGTGCGTGTGTCTGTCTGTGCGTGTGTCTGTGCATGTGTGTGTCTGTCTCTGTGTGTGTGTGTCTGTCTGTGTGTGTCTGTCTGTGTGTGTCTGTCTGTCTGTGTGCGTGTGCCAGGCCACTCGGGAAAGAGGGCAAGGGGTGAAGAGAGAACTGCTGCCATGTAGGTCACACCTAGGTGCAGCGTGTGACCGCAGGTGTAAAAGGACGACAAGAAAAAGGACAGTAAGTGCAGTTTAGGGGTCCTTCTTCTATCTCTCCCCCTCCCCTCCTTTAGTGCTGGACATAAACCCAAATGTCAGTGTTTGTTTCCCTCGCTGCTAGAGTGAGCGTTTGTATTTAGGCCTCAAACCAGCTGCTTTTATATGGTCCAAGTGTGATGTCACCAGCGTAATGCAAAACTTCAGACATAGAAAGACCCCGTGTGCAGCTGCAGGGAGAGCTGATGGAGCTGATGCTGCGCTGCAAGGGCACAGTCCCCAGGTTCTGGAAATCTCTGCTTTGACCACACCTTCAGAGAGATTGACTGAAGGGAGGTGGTGAGCAATAGGAGTTGTGGGAGAGATGGTGGCTCAGAAAATCCCTGCTTCTGCCCTTGCAGCGTGGTGTGTCGGTGGTTTTGGAGGCAGGCTTCGTTTTTGTTTGACAGAAGTTGAAAGGGAATAAAAATTGCGTTCAGCTTTCTTTTCAGCTGAATAGAAGAGAGTTTCCAGTGCCATTTAGTCATTTTTCCATTGCAGACAAGAGGACCAGCTGGGCTGTAGCACACAGTTGCCTGTAATTCTGTTAGGGTTTAAGTGATTTGCATCTACTTGCTGATTTGTGCAGTGATTCTGCTGGAGGAATAGCAGGTGTGCACTAAATGCACTTTACATGCTATTCTTTTAGGACTCTTTTGAGCAACCTAATGTTTTAGGGGAGACTAATCTTTGGGGTATCTATGGAAGTACTCAACATCCATTTCTTGTAACTGAATGAAGGGATGCTAGGCAGACAACTTGTTTAAAAGAGGGAAATCACAAGAGTGCCTTCTGGTTTCATGTGGTGTGCAGGTTGCTTTGTGAATGTCAAGGAACTCATGTCTGGCTTTTTGTTTTCAGGAGGATCTTGAAGCCCTGATAGCAGAATTCCAGAGTTTAGATGCTAAAAAGACCCAAGTAGTTGAGTCATCCTGCCCACCCCCCTCACCCAGGTAAGAGGCTGAGGCTTTGGTTATCATTTAAATAGTGGCTGATGATGCTTATGATGACATTTATTTATTTAAAGTTATTTCCTGAGAATGCAAGGCATAATATTTGCCATAGCTGGTATCTGAAGCTATAAAATAGCTGGTGTGTTCTATCTCTGGTTAAAAAGGGAACTAAAAGCTTTATTTGGCCTTAAAATCCACTGTTAAAATCATCCCATCAGCACAAAGGAGGCAAAACAGTTCAGACTAGAAAGCTGAAGAGACTGAAGAGGCAGAAGGATGTGCAATGAGATGTTAGACACTTTAGAATACATAGAATAGAATAGAATAGAATAGAATAGACCAGGGTGGAAGAGACCTTCAAGATCATCGTGTCCAACCCATCAACCAATCCAACCCACCCAAACAACTAACCCATGGCACCAAGCACCCCATCAAGTCTCCTCCTGAACACCTCCAGTGATGGTGACTCCACCACCTCCCCAGGCAGCCCATTCCAATGGGCAATCACTCTCTCTGTGTAGAACTTCTTCCTAACATCTAATCTAAACCTCCCCTGGTGCAGCCTGAGATTGTGTCCTCTTGTTCTGGTACTGGCTGCCTGGGAGAAGAGACCAGCATCCACCTGTCTACAACCTCCTTCAGGGAGTTGTAGAGAGCAATAAGGTCACCCCTGAGTCTCCTCCTCTCCAGGCTAAGCAACCCCAGCTCCCTCAGCCTCTCCTCACAGGGCTGTGTTCCAAACCCCTCCCCAGCTTCGTTGCCCTTCCCTGGACACCTTCCAGCAAGTCAACCTCCTTCCTAAATTGAGGGGTCCAGAACTGGACACAGTACTGGAGGTGTGGCCTAACCAGTGCAGTGTACAGGGGCAAAATGACCTCCCTGCTCCTGCTGGCCACACTGTTCCTGATGCAGTCCAGGATGCCATTGGCCCTCTTGGTCAATATCCTACTGTTAATTTCACAGGGTTGTTAGAGTGGTCACTTAGTTCCTCCTTGGGAGTGTCAGAGACCTGTCTCTGGGTGGTGCAGAACCCTTAGGTGGGCTGCAGACGAGCAGTGACCAGTGGTGACTGCAGAGTAATGACGCAGATCAGTGGATCTGAGACAGTTCTGCCCGTTGTTACGTGCCCTCATAAAGCTAATTCCTGTTCCTGACACCGCCAGCATTAAAATTGAAGAGCTCACGTCAAAAGGCGTGCTTAATGAGGGTGGGACGTGTGCTCCTGAAATAGGAGAGGAATTCAGACACTGCCAAATCAATCTTGCCAGAAGTTTGCAAGAAGTTAATTTCTTGGAGAAGTTTTTTAGCCCCGGGGGGAATATCGCAGCCTCGTAATTTGGCAGATGATGGAGAGACCTTTGTGGCTAGGGGGCAGAGGTGCTAATGTGAATTAAAGGCTGGAAGCTTCCGAGTTTTAGAAGGGCTCTTGCACATCTGCTTTTTTTTTGGCCATCCCTCTTTGTTTCACAGGCTCAATGGCTCCCTCTCTGCTCACCCTGAGAAAGACGAGTTGATCCTTTTTGGAGGTGAATATTTCAATGGCCAAAAAGTAATGTATACTTCCATTTTATTTTTTCTTCTTTCTCCTGCTCTCTCCCTGCCTTTTGCTGTAATTTGCATGAGTCTCATTTGAAGTGAAATTCGAGGCAGAAGTCATAAAATATGCATTTGTCCCTGAATGAGAGCAAAATAGCCTTTTAATTCTGCCGTGATACTGTCTCATGCCTGAAGAGTTGGCAGGAAGGAGACATGTTAGAACCCATTAAGGAGTCAGAGTGATTGTCTCAGCATCAATATTTCAGGGCTTCATAATTTCTCCAGCCTCACTTGTACCCATATCTGCCCTTCATCTTTTGAGAACTGTTGAAGAATCTCGTCTGTTCCATCTTTCAAAACAAGATACTTCGGCAGTTTTGCTGCTGGCAAGGCTCTGCCTGCCTTGGAGAGGGCTACAGCAGCAAATGTTTGTAACAGACTGAATTTCTGCAAGTGTTTGTTGTGCTCCTGGAAAGAAATGGTGCTTTCTGGAAACAAACTGGTCTTGATAACTCTTAAGAAGTTGTATGTGCTATAGCTTGAAAACTTGAGCCTGCCAGTGATCCTTGGCTGCGTTAGGATCACCCAGTGTGATGTGCTAAATTCTGACTGCTTCACTACCTCAAGCTGTTCCTCTCTCTGGAGGTGAGCAGCAGTTTGGGCAACTTTAACCTGCACAGTTGTGTTAAGCTCCAACTTCTTAAGTCCTCATACCTTGAGCTGTCAAAGTCTTAACCAAGGGTTTGGGAGAGAACAGTCCAATCCAGTGGATCACTGAACAAGTTGATGACTCCCAGCCTAATAAAGGAGGATGTCGTCCTCCTACCCTGCCTGGTGAGGCAGGTGAGCTGGTGCTGTGCAAAGCTGTTGCTGTTCTTCTATCCCATACTCACAGCTAACCCTCAGGGGTTGCTGTGCTTGGACAAACTGACCCCATCCAAAGCAGAGCTGTGGTGATGTGTGTTTTCTCTTCCCCTCTACCAGACATACCTGTATAATGACCTCTATGTTTACAACATCCGGAAGGGCAGCTGGGCTAAAGTAGAGATCCCCAACCCACCGCCGAGGCGATGTGCTCACCAGGTAAAGTTCTGACTGCCAGAGCAGCAGCTGGGGTGGTTCTGACACTGTTCTGAACGTGGATGTGAGTTCATCTGGGTTTTGGTTTTTCACCCCTGTGGGTTTCTGGCTTCTGTGTATTCATCTGGTAGTGGGGTGCCAGTGGTGTCACTTCACCTCTTCTGCTGAGTGGGCCTGTACATGCCACTCCAAGGTGCTTGTGCTGTCTGATCACTGACCTCTGGAAATGTTCAGTGTGGAATGAAGATTGGAGGTTGTATCTGTTGGGTCAGCAGAACTCAAGCAGGACTTATGGGGGAGACTGTCTCCTTCTGAATAAGTCTCTTTGCTGCAGTTTGTAGGGACCAGCTCAGACATCCCTAATCCTAGGATGGCACTGAACTTGCAAAATGCTGGTCAGGGTATAGCTTTGAACTTGACCTAAATGCTCTGAATGACCAGGTTGCTGTGCATGATGATTTCCTTAATGCCCACAGGCATTACAGACCCTGACACTCCAGCAGTGTGAAAGCCTCACCCATTCCTTTAGGATGTCTCTGTTAACAGGTGGCAGTTGGGCTTTGCCCAGTGTCCCAGCTGTATGATGGACCACTAGCACTGACTGTGTCCTGCCTTTGGTTTGCAGTTTCCTTTTTCCCTTGGCGGATGGGCTGGTTTTCTGTTGTCTGAAAAGGCAAGAAAGTTGTCTAAATTTTCTCTGGGGTATGATGATACCTCCTCGGAATTCACCTCTCTGGTGCCTGTATCATTAAGATCACTGGCTGGTTGTGATGATGAAGGATTTGGGTTTGTTTACTCTGATGTGAACACCTGCACCCTAGAAGCTGGTCCAAAGACTTGTGTTTTTTGCAGGTCTTTGGCCCTTGCCAGCCTGGTAGATTATCTTACCTGTTGCAGCAAGTGGCTGGGTGACTGGTACAGTTCAAAAGCTGCCACACAGGATGCGAATGTTATTTTCCTCCCCATGGCCAAAGCTCTTCAGAGCTTCCTGGTAAGATCCAATACCCTAGTTAGGTTCATTTACCTTCATTTTGCTACACCCTAAATGCTAGTCTTGCTCTGAGCTGTGTGATCTTCCTTGAACCAAAAGGTTCTGTCTTGATTTTTGTGGTGCTTGATATAGAACTCGATTTCAGAGCCTAAATTCCATAAGGGGATTCAAATACCTTGGGCAAAAAGGAGATTGCTTGGTGGGTGTGGAGTTGAGAGGTGCTTGTTTGGGGTGTTAGTAGCCAGCAGGTGGCTGTCTAGCAGCTGAATGTGAGCTGAGCAGGCAGGCTGTGCCTCGGGGAACTGCCACTGGATCACAACAGAAAGAAAATGAGAATCCTGCCTGAGGAGTCCTGCTTCAACAGCATTTTCTGTCTGATAATTACAGTCACACAGGAAACAGTTCAGCCTCATTAGTTCACCAGTTTGGTGTCTTCCCTGTGACTTTGTTTTGAATTCATTGTTTGCATTAGCTCAGAGGTGAACAGAAACATGTCTCTGGGTTAGTGTGTGCACGTTTTCAATCTTACTTCTTGTCCCTGGCACATGGTCCTCTGACTTACCCTGGCTTCATGACATCAATTCAAACAGAGCTGAGGTGAGAGTAACCATGGATGGGTGTTGTCAGTTAAGGAAAAGGTTTGGCTGTAGAGTGACTTCCAAGCCAGCTCTTCAAAAGATCACACACAAATATGAGTAGACTGTTGTACCTACCTTCTCCTTAAGCTTTTAAGCAGTAGATACCACTTTGCTTAGGTAGCTTCATGCTCCCACAAATCCTGCTTGCAGACACACCCCATCTTGCCTCATGTGTTTGATTGTTGCATGTGTGGGCTGGTTGATGTCAGGGCATGGTCATGTGTCTGATGCTAAAAAAGTCATCTTTGCTGGGAAGGACAGGCAGGTATTGAAGCCCTTCTGGAGGAGGAGGTCATTGTCCCAGTGTTGATCTGTGATGGGTACCCTGGAAAAAATACCATGGAAGAATTTGCTTATAGCATAAAGAACCCAGGAAGTCCCAGGCAAGGAAGAAATTTGCACAGTCACATAGTTTCCTTTTGAGGTTTCTTCCTGAGTTCTTAGGCAGGTAATTTTAATGAGGTAGAGTCTTGCTCTTTTCTCTCTGCTTTTAAGTGTCAGCTTCCAGTGTTTCGGTGCTGCTCTGTGCAAAAAAAATCCAAACAAACCCCTTTGATGCTCTCCTCTGCTACTTGTTGTAATCAAAGCAGTAACAGGCTCCTCTTTTCCAAGCACTGCACATTTCCTTCATGGTTGGGCTTTTTATGGTTGGGATTTTGGGCTTTGTGTGGTTTTGTTTTGTTTTTTTCAGAGGGAGCAGTAATGGTTTTTAGGCCTTGACAGAGTGTAAGGTTTGGACTTGTGCTGCAGCTTGGCTTCTCTACTGTTTATTGTTTATAATCAATAAAAACTTCAAAGGGCAGTTGTGTGCTGTTAATGGCCTCTTCCAGAAAGATTTTTCCCTGTGTTACCCTGCCTGCCTCGTGCTGTTAGGTATATTTTGGGGGCAGGAAGTGTCTCTCTTCCTCCCATGGATTCCCAGTTTGTCTTCTGCAGGATGCTTTTTATGTCACTGAAGTGTGAGTGAAATGCTGCTGAGCCTTAGGTCTTGGTGAACAGAGAGATTTCAACAGTTGTTAAGCTAAATCCCAAAGATGTTTTTAGAGTGAGCTTTGAATTTGTAGAGCTGGAACTCAAGATGCCAGGAGGTGGGAGAGCCCAACTCCATGGCCAGCTTCCCCTTGCTATAGGGAAGGTCTGCTAAACAATGCCTAGCTTGATTTAAAGTTTCCTCTTCCTTCATTCCCAGAGAGCTGCTGTTGTCACTTGTCTGCTCTCTGGTATTTGGAGGAGGCTGCCACATCTGACTGGCAAAGTTCTCCTGTCTAGTTCCTGAACTCTCACCTGATCCAGCTCTTCCTTCTTTTCCTGGCAGGCAGCAGTGGTGCCCACAGCCGGTGGGCAGCTCTGGGTGTTTGGCGGGGAGTTTGCATCTCCCAATGGGGAACAGTTCTATCACTACAAGGATCTCTGGGTCCTGCATTTGGCTACCAAGACCTGGGAGCAGATCAAGTAAGTGGTGAACCATTTTGTCTAGGCTGTGCCTTTGCCAAGAAAGATTGGACTAGATGATCCTGCCCATGGCAGGGGGGTTGGAACTAGATGATCCTTGTGGTCCCTTCCAACCCTGACTGGTACTATGGTACTGTGATCCTTGAGGTCCCTTCTGAGCTGGGATTCTGTAATTGGGTGGTGTGTTCTGAAGTCAGTGATGTTGACCTCACAAGGAACTGTGCCAGTATGATCTGTAGTTAATTCCTGGTACAGTGCTGTGATTTCCCAGCTATCTGCTCATCTCTCCTCTCCCCTGAGTATAGAGGGGCGGGCTCCTTCAGGCTGGGTTGTGCAAGACTAGTGTGAGGATCTCCCATTTTACCATTGCTTGGAAAGACAGCTTGTATCTACCCACAGAGCCAACTTCACTCCTGATAATTGGCATCTGCTGCCTCAAGATTCCTTGGGATAAACAAGCCAATAATTCAGACCTGTCAAAGTAAATCAGTGCCAAAAGCCCTGGGAGTTTTTGACGTGGATTAAGGTGTCAAAATACCTTCTGTGGATCTGGCCTGAAGGTCTCTCCTAATGTTTTCGTAACCTTTGGCTTGTTTTTTTTGCTGCTCGTGTTTATATTTGCATGAGGGAAGAAGGTCTGGTGAGTCATCCAGTGGATTGAGAGGCAGGAGGCGTGGCTTTGGGTCTGGCTTTGACATAAACTTTCTCTCAGACTTTGGAATTGTCTTGGCTGTGGGATTAGTCAGAGCACATCTTTGGGTGGGCTGGAACTCCAGTACCACTGACCATTGAGGTGGCACTGGGGAAAGCAGCAGCTTTGAATACTTGCTCATGTGGAAGGTGCAGGTGGAAATACGGAGGCAATGTTCAAAACTCCCAAGGATTCCAAAACTGGCTGGGCTGAAAGGATGCTTTACAGCATAGGATCCTGACAGCTCTTTGAGAATCCAGGGATTGTCCTTGTGAGTGGCTCTGGGAGGCTGAGGAAAATATGTTTGATTCATAAGTGACTGTTTCCTGCCCACCAGTGTGGTTCTTGGCTCCAGACCTGGCAGTGTTAGTTTGCTAACAGCTGTAATCTGTTGTGTTACAGGAAGCTAGGTTTGCTGTAGTGAGTCCTGCTGGTCACTGAGAAACCCTCCAAAATGATGGAGGGCTCTTTAAGAGGTGCAAGGATTGAAAAGCTCTGTCAGTGTGCAAGCTGATCTGCCTATTGTTGTTAAGGCAGAAGCTGATGTAATGACTGTGACTGTACCCCTCCCAGCTCCCCCAAAATAACTCCTGAATCCTTTGCTCACTCTCAGCCAAATAAAGGGGATGAACTCAAATGTCTCTTATCCCAATGACTTCCATGTAGGAGAGGGGGGGAGGTGGAGATGCTCACCAGAGTTGAAGAAGTGTTGGCATTTAAACCAAGCTCCTGGTTGAAATAATCCTCACCAGCAAACAGTGTGAACACCCAGCTGCAGGGAGAGCGAGGGAGGGAGTCTGGGTTTTGTGAGCCGTTGGAGAATCCAGAGGAAGCTTCCTTAGCTCCACCACTGCTGGTGCAAGCTGTCCTCTCGTGGGTTTGCTGATGTGTTGCTGTAGTGCTGATTTGGGATTTTCCACTCCCAAAACAAATGCTGTGGTGCCTGACCTGCCTGGGAGGAAGAAATGAGGTGGTTGTGAGGCTCTACTCATCCTGCATCTTATCCCACATGGGACAGCAGCAGTGGGGATGCCGAGTGTAACCTACACTGCAAAAAAACCCATCTCTAGGGCTGCATCAGAAGCAGTGTGGGCAGCAGGTCGAGGGAGTGGATTCTCCCCCTCTGCCCTCATGAGATCCCACCTGGAGTACTGTGTCCAGCTCTGGATCCCTCAACACAAGGACATGCAACTGTCCAGAGGAGGCCACAAAGATGATCAAAGGGCTGAGAAGGCTGGAGTTCAGCTTGGAGAAGCCTCTGGGGAGACCTTATTGCAGCCTTCCAGTATTTGAAGGGGGCTTACAGGAGAGCTGGAAAGAGACTTTCTACAAAGGCCTGGAGTGACAGGATGAGGGATGACAGCTTCAAACTGGAAGGAGCTGCATTTAGATTAGACAGCAGGAAGAAATTCTTCCCCATGAGGGTGATGGGGCACTGGAACAGGTTGCCCAGAGAAGTTCTGGAGGCTTTGGGTCTGGAAGCATTCAAAGCCTGGTTGGATGGGACCTTGAGCAGCTTGCCATAGCAAGACCTGTCTGCCCATGGCAGCGGGGGTGGAACTAGATGATCTTTAAGATTCTTTCCAACCCAAAACATTCTGTTTCCTTCCCTGGTGCTGAGCATGAAGTTTGCATGTGCTGTGAGTTGCAGGATGTCCCCAGCAGTACCAGGTCCCAAGTGAGCTAAAAGCAAGGCAAGAGTTTTTGTTGTGATGGCTTGTTACAGTCACTTAGGAGGGAGTCAGACTGTTAAGTTTAGTTCCTCTTCCCACCTAAGGAGCAAGTTCTAGGTCCACACTCTTCAAACCACCCAGAGCTAGTCTCTGTCCCTAGGAACTGGTTTTCACATGTCACCTAGGTTGCCATGCCACAGTGGGAGGATGCATTTGGAGACACTGATGCTTCATACTTTCTTAATAGATGACAGGATAGACATTTTCTAACTGAGGCTTGTGAATTATGGGTGGAAGTGCCCTGAGATGATCTTTTCTCTCTCCCAGCCCCATGTAAGACCCACTCCATTAGACCTTCCTGATATGTCTGGGGGGATGTCTGTCTTTGAGCCTTGCTGGAATTTTGCAAGTGCCTGTGTCCTGGTCCCGGTGTTGGAATAAAACAAAGTGCATCTCCTCCTCATCCTTGGGCAGAGCTCCAGGAGCTGCATTAATGAGGCATCTGGTGGAGGAGGCTGGGAGGGGACGTCTTTGTTTTAATGCTAACCTGACTGAGTGTGGAAATCAAGTTTCTGCTGCCTCTGTGCTTTTTCCATATGGCATCTTGATTACAGACTGCCTGGAAAGGGGCAGAGGAAAGGGCAGGGATGATTGTTGCGTCGCACGAGGGACTTCTTTTCCTACTTCTTGGAAAATTATGATCATAACACTTGCTGCATTTCACTTCCTTCAGCATTATGCTTCCCCCCCACCCCCATAGAACCCCATTGCTGCTCTCATTTTTCCACATATGTTCCTCATGTCTGTCTGAAGTCAGGCTCCTATCATACTTTGGTTTGCCATTTACTGGTTTGGCTGACTGGTGGCAGTGGGGTTAGGCTCAGGGGCTACTGAGAGAGTGAACATGTCTGGGAAGACTAGATGGAAGGGGCAGATTGTGTAGGTTTGTTGGGTTGTGGTGAGGCACCAGCCCAAGTACAAGAAGCCTTCACACAGCAGCCCAGTAATGCCATGTGTCCACTCTGGTAGCAGTGTTACCTGGGGAAGTGTCTGGAGATAAGACATCTGGGGTACAAACTGGTACTGAGTCAACTCAGCTGGATTTGGAAGACATCATTTTAGTGCACATAAATATAATAACAGTCTGGCCAAAAGAGAGAAAGCTTCTGCCTCTTCTACATGGGAAGAATCCCATGTGGCCCTTTTCAGGTGAGTGTGAGTGTATTAGTTAGTGTGGATTGAATAGCTAAGATGACCCTGCTGTGTTCTGAACTTGGACTTCTAGGAAATTTAGTTTATTGCAGCCTCCTAGCTTCAGTTTCAGACCCTTGTGTTGTCCTTCCTGGCCCACACTTCATGCCCCAGACCATCTTGGTGCAGTAAGAGGCATGACTAGAACACAGTTTTGACAATAAAACATTGAATTCAACTCATCCCTGTGAATAACATCCTTGTGCTGTGTCTGCAAAGGCTGCTGGGGAGGTGGGTCTCCATTATCTCCTAGCACAGTGGTGCCAGTCTGCTTGGCAGAGTTCAAACCTGCTACATTTAGCAATATTTAGCTATGTTTACTTGCATTTTGCATGCACCAAAATGGTCTAAATACAGCAAATCTCAGCCTGTCAGAAGACTTGCCAGCAACTGACTTGGACTTATTGGAACCACCTTGTCATGTGTGTGATGCACAAGGTTTTCTCAGTGCATGAACTGGTTGTTACACTACCTTAGAGCTAAGCCATGTTTTAACCTAATTGCCTCATTCCTTTCTAGAGAGGAATTATTACATTCAGCTCTCTCTGGCCCAATGCACTCCTCAAAGAGAGACAGGAGAGCATCAGGATTGGGGGCTGTGCTTGGGAAGTGGCAGATCCCTCCTCCATGTAGCTTTTTGTCTTGCTTTGGAGCCTGTGTAGCTCCTTTTAATGCTGGAATGTTAATGATCATTCCCATGGCAGCTCTGAGATGTGGTGCTATAAATACTGCAGGGGAAGGTTTCACAAGCATCTGTTTAACGCTGTTTACAGAGAGAACTGGAGCAGTCACTGTCGGGCGGGACGCCTGTCAGCACAGGTTTGTTTCTAATTGACAGCTCTGCTCTCTCATGTGCTCTCTGTCGCTGCAAACATCAGGTCCTGCAGCACAAGGTGGAAAGGTGCACTGGTGCTTAAAGGAGGGTATTTTGGTGTACCACTGAGTGGACTTCCTCTGTCAGCCCAGAAGTGACCCTTGTGAGCTTATTCTTTGGTAGATCAGGGTCCAAACGTACAACTATTGGTGGACATCGCAAGGGATTGGGGGGGGTGGGGGGGTTGTGCCTCGCTACAATTGTGTGTTTGCTTATGTGCTTCCTGACTATCCAAACACCTGGGTGCACTAGCTGTGTGTGTGCTACTGACCAGACCCCTTGTTGGCCTTCCTGAGCCTGAGATGTAAAACGGGACACAAAGTATCTGGGCTTCACCTGCTCTGAATGCTGGGGGATAAGTGCTTTGTCCTGAAATGTCACACTGATGTTCTACCACTTCTACTGTTATGGAAAGGCTCCAAGATTCATCCTCAGATTCCTTCCTCTGAATGAAGGGGTGAATGAAAAGGTAACTCACTTGTGCAGCCTGCAGCCACTGTCTTTAATTTCTGAATCTGGGGGCTGACTTCAGGTCTGTTATGTTACTAGAACTCCCAGAGTAACTCCACAAGCAAAAGCAGATTCCTTCTGGAGCAGTTCTGATCAGACTCATGCTGTACATGTGGAGAGCCAGTCCTTACCCAGACTCATCTTTTCATCTATTTTTAAAAAAAAAAATGTCTGGAGAATTTACAGCTCCCTCCCACATGTCTGCTTCCTGGTGTCAACCCCATGAAGTGGAGTATTAATCATAAAGCCTGTGAAACCATTTCCAAAATGCTTGCTTTGGACCACGAGCAATGACACAGGTAAAAGGACACAGCCTGGATCTGGGAAACAAGCTTTGGAGCTTGCAGCAGGTGCCTTCTGGAGTGACACCATGGTTATAAGTATTGCCATTCCTACCTGACCATGCCATTTGGTTTTCCCCAGTGTCATGTTTGGAGGCTGGGGATGAAGGCCATTGACTGAATAATTCCATGTGAAACTACTTCCAAAGAGCAGTTGCTGCAAGTTTAGGAGGGTATGTCCTTACGTCAAAAGCTGTCAACTTTCTTCTACATCTGCTTCCTGTGATGTGTAGCATTAGCAAGGCCATTAGCAAGGCCAAAGAAGTTGAGATGATACAATGCTGTGCAGACCTCCTGGAACCACGTTTCAGCATCTTGTGTTGCTAAGCTAAAGAAAGGAGTAAACAGCTTTATGACTGGAAGCAAATGCTGCTGGTGCCAGTGAGACTTCTCTGAATTCAGATCAAGCCCCAGACTGGGTGTTCTTTGTGACTTTGAGTTAATTGTACACATGTGGGAACTTGTTTACTAAAACACACATCAATGAATACACTTTTGTTGTTCAGAATTGATTCCTGACTTGGAGGCAACCTGTCTGAGAAGGAAGGCAGAAGATACTCTCTGAGGACAGGATTCTGTTGTTGATTTTTAATTCCTTCTTTCCTTTAGGAAAAGAAATTGCTTCCTTTGGGATAATAACATGGGAGCTGGGTTAGAGAAGAGAAAATAGTGATTTCAGATCTTGATTAATACCAGGGATGCTGTTCTGCAGGGTGACACTTAAAAATCCAGTAAATGCTTAGAAAACCCAAGTCTCTCAGAAGAAAAAGTCCAGACAATCAATATTAATTGAGTCTTCCCCAAATACTGCTGTTCTGCTTGGAGTTTTTCATGATGACTGGTGCAGGGTTGTCATTTTTGATGGGGAACAAGGACCCTCCCTCATTTTCTCTCTCCACAGAAATCTATTATCACACTTCACAGGTACCTGCTGCCAGTTCAGGTGTGGCAGCAGGGCTGTGGGTCTAGGTTTTGCTGTTGTTTTCATAGGTGAGCAGCTTTCTCTTTAGGCTGATTCTGCAACCACTTCACAGATGTGAACGTTGCCTATTTGAGAAAGCTTGCTGAGTTCAGTGCTGCCAACCATGTGTGCTTTGGGAGGCTCCTCAGTGAGAGTGAAAACCTGATGGATCAATCCATAGGTTACAGAGAACACACAAAGCAAACCCTGTCTTCTCAGCATTTTGGCCTGAAGTTGCCTTTGTTTTGAGAGTTCTTGAAGTTGTTTTTGTTCTCTCCCATCTGATGCTCAGTCTGTGGGTGAACATGAAGGAAGGTGTACCTTCATTCCCTCTCAGGAATGTCATTGCCAGCTGCTTGGCTTTGCATGAAGCTTTTGGATGTGACAGATGGGGTGCTGTTGATTGTTCCTGGAAGTGGAAGTGGCATATTTAACTGAAAGGTCAGGGAGGCTTGAAAGAGCAGAAGAGAGATGTGTAGCTGCTTTTTAATGTGCAAGGTAATAATGAGGATTTGTTTTGCTGCAGTGCCTCTGTGCTGGGGGGAAATGTAATTTACAAAGTCTTCTCAGTGGTTTGATGTGGTATCCTATCTGCAGGTGGATGAGTGAGGACAGCATAGGTATGTGATTTCCTAAGGCACTGAAGGAGAGGGGATGGCAGAGGCAGGCTCTGGCTCTTGGTACTAGGAGAAAACATCTCTGTCTGAAGTGCCTTTCTTGTTAACTGCTATTCATTAAACCACCCTGAAAAATTACCTCTTGACTCATAGCAGAAGAGACTTGAAGGCTTTGGGAACTGTTAGGTACTAGACCTTTATCACTAGGAATAAAACTGTTCATGCACAGTGCTTGTGTTGTAAATACCAAGAGTTAGAGAAGGAAAGCATACAGATATATTAAGGCAACAAAGTTCTGTGTGGTTCCAGTGCTGGGAGAACAGAAGCTGAACTCAATCAGCCCAGCTGCCAATGAGTTCAACAAACATGGACTGACATGCAAATAGCAAAGGGAATTTTGCTGACAAGTGGAATTTGTTTGCATTTCAGGGCATCAGGAGGTCCCTCTGGACGAAGTGGACATCGAATGGTCGCTTGCAAAAGGCAGCTGATAGTCTTTGGAGGTTTCCATGAGAGTGCAAGGTGGGTTACTGCAGGATGGTATTGAGTCCTCTGTGAAAAGGACAGCAGAATTTCACCAGTCACAGAAAGCTGTGCTTTACTGGAAGGGTTATCCTCAACAGTACTGTTGCTGAACTAGTTTTATGTTAGACAAGTGATCTTGAGTTAGTCTTCAGATGTTTGAGAAACCATTGTACCACTTAGCTTATCACTGAAGTAGCTACTTACCCTTGTAGCTCAAGCTCAGCACATCATCTTGGGCTTCTGAATGTTGTCAAAGAGCCTTGTCTTTCTAGAAACATCTTCTCCAGTAGACTCTTAACAGCCTACATGAGATCACAGCTACACTGTCATGGGGACTGTGAAGAGAGCTGAGCTGTGGATGGTCTCAGACAAGGCACAGCATCACTGGAGTCCCTGGGAGTGCAGAGCCTGCCCCAGACTTGGCTGTGGCCAAGAGCATTTTCCTCTAGCAGCATGTGAGCTGGCGAGCAGAAGGAGAGCAGGACATTAGGGATATTTTTCCCACCCTCCTAGACAGCCATAAATTGAATCTGTTTTGATCTTTCGTGTTCTGGTTGAAGTTACCTTGGACCATGTTAACTGAAAAGAGTTGAAACCTCAGTTGTAGTAAGGAATGACAGGGGTGAAAAAGAACCCAGGGAGGTCTTGCTTAAAGGAACTTGATGTCAAGTGCAGATTGTTACAGTAATCTTCATCCAGACAAATCTCTGTGTTGGTGTGGAAGAAGAAAAGCCATAAATGTAAGGAGCTGAATAGGGCATTGCACCTCCTCAGAGGTTCCTGGTGATAGTTTATCCTCTCCTAAATGGTGACTGTCAAAAAACCTGTGGTGTGCCAATTTCCTCTCCCTAGAGATTACATCTATTACAATGATGTCTATGCCTTCAACCTGGACTCCTTCACCTGGAGCAAGCTGGCTCCTTCGGGGATTGGGCCTGCTCCAAGATCTGGGTGTCAAATGGCTACCACTCCTGAGGGCAGCATAATCATCTATGGAGGCTACTCCAAACAGGTAAGAGGGACTTTGTGGTAAGACAGTGCTCTGCTTCCTGCATCTAAACTGAATAGTTGATGGAAAAGCTAGGGGGGTAAAGTGAAAACTAAACCTGGCAAACTCAGGTTGCCTAACTGGGGCCAATTCAATTGTCATGGCCAGTGTTGGCTGTGATGGCCTGTATTTTTACTGCTTGGAGAGGCCAGTAGGTTTTAGAGCTTGGGAGAGCTTCCACTGCTGAGTTTCACAAGCCTTGTCCCCAGTGCAAGATGTGGTGATCTCATCACTTAACTGCCTGCTGCTCTGCTGATGATGTTTCCACACGTCAAGCAGCTGCCAGATGTCTGAAACCACTGGTAGCCAAGGTGTATTTTTGCCTGCTCTTATGCCAGCTTGGAGTGAAGGTGCACTTGTGCCCTTGGGTTGTTCAGACATGGGGTGGTTCAGGCTGCTGTGGACCAGGAGCCATCTGGTCTTCTCATTGTGGCTTTCTTCATGTGATTGTGTGCTGATTGAGGACCTTCTCTTGCTTAAAAGGAATTCTGTATTTTCCTTGCTAATCTAACCCAGTATGAGGGGATGATGTCAGGGAGGTAGGGATAAGCAGCTGGGAGAAATGACCTTTTTTAGCAGCAGTGGTGGTGACTGCCAGGTAGTACTCATCTGTGTTCCAATGCTTGCAGGTTAATAGCAGCAGCTGCCAGGAGACTTGTGTTTCCTTGCATCAGCGAAAGGGTTAAGGGAGCAGCACTACTCAATAAGCCCAAGAAGAGTTTTGATGAGCACCAGGCTTCCTCTGCTCTGCTCCTGGCTCTGTTAACCATGGTAATTTATACTGGGTAGCCCTTTAGACCGCATGTCCTGACTGACCAAGTATCCATGTCTCCGTGCTGGGCAGGAGGAAGTAAATATTTCATTGAGCAAAAGGCTCCTGCAAAAGCTTTTAATGTTGTGAATGCAGACAGAAGAGCTGGATCCTGCTGCTGCTGCCTCAGTGGAGAGGCATCGCTCCCAGCAGCGCGTCGCTGGGGGAGGAGGACACGTTGTTCTTCTGATGTGAATAAATGAACAAAGAAGAAAAGCAGGGAAAGGAGAGGGAAGATAGTCCAGCTATATATTTAGAAGCATTTGTGCCTCCTCACGGCCTGCGCTCAGGGCTCTAGCTCATCAGATGTGCATTTGATTAAATAGCACTAACAATACAGAGGCATTTTCCACCCAAAAGGGCTTTGTCCTCTTTTCTTTCCCTATCCTGTTGCCTCACTCTTGAGGGTGGGAAGGAAGCCTGAGCCTACATGCTATGCTTCATGTGGATCTCTGGTCGCTGCTGAAAGCAGCTGTGTTCCAAGAGCACACTGAGCCCCATGGAAATGCAAAAGTTGATGCATGTTTGCAGTTGGCTCTGTTCCATTCCACTTTACAAGGGTGGGCTCTGTCACACTGCTCTGTGTTTTGAGCTAATACAGTAGAATGCCAAGCTGCCTTCAGGGAGAGTGATTGCCCATTGGAATGGGCTGCCTGGGGAGGTGGTGGAGTCACCATCATTGGAGGTGTTCAGGAGGAGACTTGATGGGGTGCTTGGTGCCATGGTTTAGTTGATTAGGTGGGTTGGATTGGTCGATGGGTTGGACATGATGATCTTGAAAGTCTCTTCCGGTCTATCCTATCCTATCCTATCCTATCCTATCCTATCCTATCCTATCCTATCCTATCCTATCCTATCCTATCCTATCCTATCCTATCCTATCCTATCCTATCCTATCCTATCCTATCCTATCCTATTCATGCAGGGCACTGAGCAAGGGTAAGAGCTGGGTCCAGTTCCTTTTCAGCTTGGAGAATGGTTTTTAGATTAGAACCACCACTTTGTTTATAATACAGAAAGCTGAGTCTACCTCTCTCTGATCTGCCATTCCTAGCAGAGACTTCACTTGTGCTACAGAACACACAGGTGAACTTTCAGGCAGGACCAAAGCACTGAACAGAATTTTCTCTGCAGCTTTCTTGAGATGCAAAGCAACAAACATATAGCACACTTCTGAAACTGTAGTTCAGCAAGATTTAGCCCCTCTAGGAGAAACACAACTTCATTAATGTGTGGCCATTTAATTCTCCTCATATCATTGCCTATAGCTGATTCTGAGTCTCTCTGGGTTTACTTGGATGTGAAGAGTGTGTTTGGCTTGTGTACTCCCCCCAAAGCCATTGGCTGAGGTACTCTTCAGAGGTGGATGGGGGAGGAAACAATAGTTAGTTGGTGCTGGGCAGGCACAGAAGAAGACCTATTCCTTGTCTCCAATTAGAGAGGCAGGTGCTATACTTAGGAGTGCTCTGAAGACATTTTTGGCTGTATGAAGACATATTTACATATGCCAAGTGTCCAGTCATTCACCAAGTCACAGAGACTTCTCTTTTACTAAAAGACAGGACTAAGTTGTATGTGTGCTGTGAAAAAAAAACCCAGGGTAGATTTGTGTGGAGGCCTCCTAAGGCCAGAGCTGCTCCCAAGCACGTAGATGTTGTGAATTGGTTTGGAGGGCCACAAGGATGATCAGAGGGCTGGAGCACCTCTTCTATGAGGACAGACTGAAGGAGTTGAGGCTGTTCAGTCTGCAGAAGAGAAGGCTCTGAGGTGACCTAATTGTGGCCTTCCAGGATCTGAAGGGGGCCTACAGGAAGGCTGGGGAAGGACTTCTCAGGATCTCAGGTAGTGATAGGACTAGGGGGAATGGAGTGAAACTGGAGGTGGGGAGATTCAGGCTAGATGTGAGGAGGAGGTTCTTCCCCATGAGAGTGGTGAAACCCTGGAATGGGTTGTCCAGGGAGGTGGTTGAGGCCCCGTCCCTGGAGGTGTTTAAGCCCAGGCTGGATGAGGCTCTGTCCAGCCTGATCTAGTGTGGGGTGCCCCTGCCCATGGCAGGGGGGTTGGAACTGGATGATCCTTGTGGTCCCTTCCAACCCTGACTGATACTATGAAGAGGGGTGGAAATGGAGGTAGCTGCTGTGTTGCAGCATCAGCACGATCCGGCTGTCACACTGCCTGAGCAGAGCTGCGATGTGGCAGGGCTGCTTTCCTGCGACGGGCAGTTGGATGCATTCTATCCTGTGGTCCCCTGAGCCCTTGTAAGTCTGCTTTGAAGTACTGTACCAAAATAGCTGTGTGGTCTGGTATAATGCACGTTGCCTAGGGCAAAAAGAGATGTAAGCCCCGGAGGTTCATGGTTATTGGTGGAACTGTAGACATCTTTTGTACCCAGCTGGTTGCTGGGGCTCTATAAAGCCTGAGCAGCACTCTCAGCTTGCAGCTGGGGCTGTTGCCCTGATGGAGTGATCAATCTGCCTGTCCTTACTCTGGTCAGCAGATGTTGTGAGCTGGGAAGGCAGAAGCAGAGAGTTGTCCCTGCTTTGATTTCCTGGACTTGGATGCAGAGCTGAGCCTGGAGGGTCACTTTCCAGTCACATCAGTCCAGGCTGTGTTGCTCAGTTCCCTTCATATGACCTGAATGGGAAAACCTTGTTCATGGCTGGGGAAACAGGGGCAGAAAATCTCGGGTGACTTGTCTGAGGCACTCCAGTACTTGCATCCAGAGCCAGGACAAGATCCTTGCTACCCAGACAAGGCTTTGCCTGTGCCAGCCACTAGATTTTGCTGGCTAAGTGGTGAACAACCAGGATGCAGATGGTGAGAAAGGAGCTTTACAACCTTCAGTGCAACTAGCTTGAGATGTCAGTGTACAAACTGATAAAGAGTGTGGCTGATACTCTAAAATGCACAATTTCTGGCACAGTGGTGCCCCTGTATTCATCTCTTTCATTCTCAACCTTAAAATGATGAAGGCAACTGCTGCAGTCCCTTGCAGAAGGGGATGTTGTCAGCTTTGCCTAAAATGTACCTCACAATCCCTCAAGGAGCTCAGATTTGCTCTCCTGCTGATCTTAAAGATGTCCTCACCTGTTTCTCATGCTGAGGATGGGTCTCACTGCATCAAGCTGCATTTTTGGGCTATGCAAAGCAAGGAGACCTCTCTATTGCTAGGCAACCTGAGTGCTCTGTGCCTGACTGGCTCTGAAGTGAAGCCAGGAAGTGTTGGAGGCTAAGGCTGCTCTACCTTGCAGGTGCAAGCAGCCTACAAGCCATGGGAGGGCTGGCCTTACACATGTGCAGGGCTATTGGATGCCAAAGAAGACTGGCATGTGGTGCTCTTTTGGCTTGTGGGGTGGTTTGGGCTTTTTTTTTAGTGAAAAGCTTTACAAGGCCAAGTTGGATTCTGCTGGGAAACTGCTTGTGGCAGGGCTGAAGTGTTTTCTTGAATTGCAAGGTCTGGTGGGACTGGTTCCCTCTGTAGCTGTGCCTGCTAAAGCCTTCTGCTGATTTGGTGTATTTTGCCACTGTCACTCCCCTCCAACCTTCTATGAGTCTGTTTAGCACATTAGAGATGGGGAATCCTGATTTCCCTTCTCAAGAGCAGGTCTCTGTGCCTCAGTTTCCTTTTGAAGGGAGACAAACAGGCACCTTGCTCTCTGTCAGTGGAGCTGGGGGGTTTGTTTTCTTAGCTAATACCTGTAAAGCCCTTGCAACCTTCTGGTTTACCTGCATGTGCAAACAATAGGTTGCAGAGTTCCAAGCCAATGTTGTGCTTGAAAGCAAACACCTGGAACTTGAAGGGAAGAAGGACAGTGGAGGGCAACAGGAGCCTCTTAGTGATGGACAGAGTGATTTGCTCAGGGCAAGCTGGTGCTCTGAGTGTGAGGGGGTTGATCTCTCCAGTGGCAGTGTACTGCTGCCTGCTTTTAAGCCAGTGTGAGTTGGGGAAAACAGGCATCTCTTTGACAACAAATAACTAACTCCCACTCTGCCTCATTGGGGTTTTCTCAGCCCGAGAAGCTTTGTCACGGCGCACAGGCAGCGTGTTTACTACAGGGAGCCGTGTGGCTTTCAGGAGGCAAATAATGCACTTACTGTGCGCAGCTTGGGCGGTGGCAAAGCAGCTGCTCTTCCAGTGTCTGCTGTTTCCCACCCCTCTTGCATGCAGAGTGCACATCTCACTGTGTTCCTTCTTCAGCCTTTGTGTCCCCCACACATGTGGATGTGTGCTCTGGCTAGCGTTTAAGGACAAAGTGCAGCCTGCCTGGGACTGAGAAGGAAATAACCACAATTCCTGTCAGCACACGGGCATTTGGCAGGCACTGGGGTGCACTTCAGTGCTGGAAGGTGTGAAGGCTCCATTCCCTCCATTCCCTCTCCTTTCCCTCCCCTCCCTCTCCTCTTTTTTCTCTTCCTTTCCTTTTCTTTCCCTCCCCTTCCTCCCCTCTTTTTTCTGTTCCTTTCCCTCCCCTCCCTCTCCTCTTTTTTTCCTTTCCTTTCCCTCCCCTCTCTTCCTTTTCCATTCCCTCTGCCCATCCATGCCAGCTCTTTGCTCAGGTGAGGCTTAGAAGCATGCAGTGTTAAGGTGATAGACCAAAAAAGTTTGTTTGTGTCTCAGTTGCCCTCAGCCTGCAACACATTGGTGACTTCTGCTGCTCTGGACCGGTGTGACAGCGGCATGTGACGTTGCCAGGGGATGGCACTTGCCTTGGCACAGTGACTCACAGCTCTTTGAACTTGAGAGCTGCTGCTGTAGATGCCACAATAAAGGCACCACCAGGCATACTCCATACTTAACAACGCCTTTCCTCGAAGGCATTTCTTTCCCTTCCTGCCCTGACAGCTCTCTCTCAAGGGTCTGTTGAAAGTGCTGCCTGCTGCCAGCCCCTCCAACCACATCTCCAGCACCACATCTCCTCCAGCTATGCCTCATAACCACTCATCAATACAAAAACTTGTTTGTTTTCCACTTGCTGGAGGACTTGCAGGGGCTGAAGGAGTCCTTGCTGTAAAACCTCTTCTTGAGAAAACAGGGCTGTCACTGATGCTTGTTCCTGCAGGCTTCCTGTCCCTTGTGTGCTTCATGTTCTGTTGCTTGAGGACAGCAGGTGGAATAGTGCAGTTGTTGACTTCTCTGAAGTGGCTGCCCAGAAGAAGAAGACTAGGGAAGGTGTGGGCCCCCTCAGAAAAGAAAATGGTGACATGGTCACCTGTGATGAGGAAAAGGCTGAGGTACTTAATAACTTCTTTACCTCAGTCTTCACTGCAAGGGCCTCTAGCCACACTCCTGATGTTATGGAAGTCAAAGCCAGGGACAGGGAGGAAGAACTGCCCATTGTAAGTGCAGATCAGGTTCGTGATCATCTGAAGAACCTGAAAGTGTTCAAGTCCATGGGACCCGACGGGTTACACCCACGGGTACTGAGAGAACTGGCAGATGAGGTTGCTAAACCCCTCTCTATTATATTTCAAAAGTCCTGGCAGTCTGGTGAAGTCCCCACAGACTGGAAAAGGGGAAACATTGCCCCCATCTTCAAAAAGGGCAAGAAGGAGGAACCAGGGAACTACAGGCCAGTCAGTCTCACCTCTGTGCCTGGAAAGATCATGGAACAGATCCTCCTGGAGTCACTACTCGCTCAAAAGAATAGTGAAGAGGTGATTGGGAACAGTCAGCATGGCTTTGCCAAGGGCAAATCCTGCCTGACCAACCTGGTGGCCTTCTATGAGCAGGTGACAAAATTAATAGATGAGGGGCGAGCAACTGATGTCGTTTACCTGGACCTGAGCAAAGCCTTTGACACTGTCCCACACCACATCCTGGTCTCCAAACTGGTGACACATGGGTTTGATTGGTGGACCACTAGATGGATAAGGAACTGGCTTGATGGCCGCACCCAAAGAGTGGCTGTCAATGGCTCCATGTCCCAGTGGAGGCCAGTGACAAGTGGAGTCCCTCAGGGATCAGTCCTGGGACCTGTCTTATTCAACATCTTTGTGGGGGACATGGACAGTGGCATTGAGTGCACCCTCAGCAAGTTTGCTGATGACACCAAGCTGTGTGGTGCAGCAGACACGCTGGAGGGAAGGGAGGCCATCCAGAGGGACCTTGACAGGCTGGAGAGGTGGGCACAGGCCAACCTCATGAAGTTCAATAAGAGCAAGTGCAGGGTCCTGCATCTGGGTCGAGGCAATCCCAGGCACAAATACAGGCTGGGCAGTGACTGGCTGGAGGATAGCCCTGAGGAGAGAGACTTGGGGGTGCTGGTGGACAAAAAGCTCAACATGAGCTCTCAGTGTGCACTTGCAGCCCGCAAAGCCAATCAGATCCTGGGCTGCATCAGGAGAAGTGTGGCTAGCAGGTCGAGGGAGGTGATCCTCCCCCTCTACTCAGCCCTGGTGAGACCCCACCTGGAGTACTGTGTCCAGTTCTGGAGCCCCTATTACAAGAGGGATGTGGAGGTGCTGGAACGTGTCCAGAGAAGGGCCACGAGGATGATCAGAGGGCTGGAGCACCTCTCCTATGAGGACAGACTGAAGGAGTTGGGGCTGTTCAGTCTGCAGAAGAGAAGGCTCCGAGGTGACCTAATTGTCGCCTTCCAGTATCTGAAGGGGGCCTACAGGAAGGCTGGGGAAGGACTTCTCAGGATATCAGGTAGTGATAGGACTAGGGGGAATGGAATGAAGCTGGAGGTGGGGAGATTCAGGCTAGATGTGAGGAGGAGGTTCTTCACCATGAGAGTGGTGAAACCCTGGAATGGGTTGTCCAGGGAGGTGGTCGAGGCCCCGTCCCTGGGGGTGTTTAAGAGCAGGCTGGATGAGGCTCTGTCCAGCCTGATCTAGTGTGGGGTGTCCCTGCCCATGGCAGGGGGGTTGGAACTAGATGATCCTTGTGGTCCCTTCCAACCCTGAATGAAACTATGAAACTATGAAACTCAGTGTAGATACACTGTCTGGAAGAGTGTGTGCCTTTCATTTGGCTAATGGACAAGCTTAGGTGCATGTGGAGAACAAGAAAACATCTGAGCCACATCCCCAAATGAACAGATTTTCCAAGACAGCCCTACAGACAGACCTTGATCTTTGTATTAACTGAAGCTGCCTTTTTGCTACACTGTGAGCAGAGTTCTGTTTCCTCTAGCACTTTATTATCAGCCTTCACTGGGGCTCCTCAGCATTGTCCAAGTTACAGTGGTGGTGTCCAGTGCTCTCAGGCACACTTTCTTTTACCTTTCTGAGAATGGAATATTGGCCCTTCAAACTGGGGTACATGCAGTACACAACACACCCTGCAGCAACAAAAGCTGTCAGGTGCAAGGCACAGGGTTGGAGATGTGCAGCAAGAGCAGGACAGCACTGTGCTGTTGCCTGCTCAGATGTGCCCAAGCCCTGCTCCTCTTACTGAGGATTAGAGCCAACCCTCCCAGCTTCTGCTGGAAGCAGTTCCCTAGCTATGCCATCACTCCCAGGAGGAAGGGAAATAGGAGGATGTAGGAGCTCTGCATGAAGGATGGGTGGATAATGACATTAATAAAAGCCCTACTCCAGTGGTGTTGCACAGTGCTGCTTTCAAGTGCTGCATGTTGCCAGGAGCTCTGGAGCACAGGGGCTTACAGGAGCAAGGGAAAGCAGCATTACATATGATGGCCTCAACTGAGGCTTGATCTTGCTCTTGCTGTTGCCTTGCTGTTCTATTTCTGTTTAGGAGAAAAAAAAATGAACAAACTATTGCCCAAGGCCCTGTGGGGCCCTGAATACTAAAAATGACAACTGGAGTTGGGCTGTGATGCAGAGAGAGAACTGTCACCTCTGCTGCTCTTGCAGTGGGACAGACAGACTTTGAGTTCTTGCTAGTCACAGGTCTGTATTTAAACTTGGATCTTGCAAATGATGCAGCACAGACTCTCTTGAGCTACTCAGCATTCAAGGGCAGAATCCCAGAGGGCCTTGCTGTGCAAAGTAGTTGGTGGAGCAGGTATCTGCTCTCCTTTGCAGCTGGAGAAGCAGGAGCATGGATGGGAAGTGAGTCCCTCAGGAACACTGATACTGTGGCAGAGTAAAATATAGGGCTGTGGGTCTCCTCTTTCCTTGGTGCTGCTCTTTCATTCCCTTCTTCCTTCCCTTGTTTTTCCCCCCACTCCCTCCTTCCTTCCCTTGGTTTTTCCCCCCACTCCCTCCTTCCTTCCCTTGGTTTTTCCCCCCACTCCCTCCTTCCTTCCCTTGGTTTTTCCCCCTACTCCTTCCTTCCTTCCCTTGGTTTTTCCCCCTACTCCTTCCTTCCTTCCCTTGGTTTTTCCCCCTACTCCTTCCTTCCTTCCCTTGGTTTTTCCCCCTACTCCTTCCTTCCTTCCCTTGGTTTTTTCCCCCTACTCCTTCCTTCCTTCCCTTGTTTTTTTCCCCCTACTCCCTCCTTCCTTCCCTTGGTTTTTTCCCCCTACTCCTTCCTTCCTTCCCTTGGTTTTTTCCCCCTACTCCTTCCTTCCTTCCCTTGGTTTTTTCCCCCTACTCCCTCCTTCCTTCCCTTGGTTTTTTCCCCCTACTCCCTCCTTCCTTCCCTTGGTTTTTTCCCCCTACTCCCTCCTTCCTTCCCTTGGTTTTTCCCCCTGCTCCCTCCTTCCTTCCCTTGGTTTTTCCCCCCACTCCCTTCTTCCTTCCCTTGATTTTCCACCTCTCCTGCCTTCCTATCCTTGGTTTTCCTCACTTCCCTCCCTCCTTCCCTTGGTTTTCCCTCCTTCCCTTGGCTTTCCCTCCCCAAAACAATCAGTTTTAATCTCTTGTCTTGCAGCCTTCAGAGCCCTGCCTGGTTGTCGGGGCAGCAGTTGGTTGTGGCTCATCCCAGGAAGCAGCCTGGTCTGAACACTGTGGTGCCCAGAGGCACAGTGTGACCACTGGTGTGGTTTCTCCTTGCCCTGTCACAGTGCTTATCTTCTCATGTACAGATTCAGGCTGTGGTCAGGCCTGCCTGTGGGGTGGTGAGTTCAGAATGGCACATACCCACGTTTCTAGGCCTCCAGAAGTTGGACCCCCTGTGTTTTGGGGTACTGAAACTGTTTCACTGAGCATCCCTCTCTTTCCTTCCTCTGCAGAAAGTGAAGAAAGATGTTGACAAAGGCACCCTGCACACAGATATGTTCCTGCTGAAGACTGAAGGTGTGGGCAAGGAGGAAGGTAAGCTACCGCTGCAGCTCACAGGGTTGTGCTGGAAGTGATGCTGCAGGCTTCTGCATGAAAATCCTCTCTCTTCCTTTGATTATCAGACCCCAAAACCCCAAGCTTAGCACAAAATTTCTCTCTTAATGACAAGTGCTAAGCCCCAGTGTTTGCTTTGGGGCTAAACACAGCAGATGAGTTGATACAAACATTTCTTCATCCCAGGGGTAGCTTAAGTGCATTTGTGTGAGTAGCTGAAAAAGAAAGGGGCTGGGTGAAGGAAACAGGGTGGGGGGGATATGGGAGGAATTATGTCCTCTATGTTTTGGTAGTCTGAGATGGGCTCCAGGCTCCTTGCATAACTGTGAGAAGCTCTGGCCTGCACAGGCAGCTTCTAGAAGAATGGCTAGAAAAGATGTTTCAGGGATTGTTTTTTTCTTTTGGTTTGTATGTGGGAGGGAATGAAAACAACATTTTGCAATTCCTCTTCTCTGGGACGTTTTGGTCACTGCTCTTCTGAAATCCCAACAACTTTCTGCTGTAAACCAGAATTCTTCCTGTTTTGACAAGCTCTCTTTGAAGTGGTGTCTCAGAGGCTCTTTAAGAGAGAAGATTGGGGGTGATCTCATGAGATTACCTACTGCAGGGATGCTCTCAAGAGTGGGTGTTGGTTGGTTGTTTTACCTCTCCATGTCCCCAGAAATAGGAATTCCATCACTTTCTGAGGTGTGTTTTGTCCTTGACTCATGGCAAGGGACAGTCTTCTTTTGAGCTGAATTTCCCCAATGTTAAGATTGTGATTGATTTCCTGAAACCTGACCCTCTTAAAGTGGGATCTGGGGAGGAGGGTTGGTCTCATACTGTCTGGCTTCCAGACCCTGCTTGCATTATGTCTTATTTATAGTTCATCTTGGTGAAATCGTGGTTCCTCCAGTGCCTAGCCCAGTGCACAGGCTTCTCCCAGCCTGCACTGTAGGGATTTGCTCTAAATCCAGAGTAGAAAGGATTGGAAGATTTAGAGCACAAGCCTTCTGCTGCTGCTTAAAGTGTGGTTGGGTCTCCATACACTGAACTCTTCTTACTCTTGGGGTTCAGGCAGTGGTGCAAGTTAGCAGATAAGGTCCCCTGGAGAGAGATTATGTAGGATGGGCTCCGTGGAATACCTGAGGTGCATCTTCTTGGTACTCAAGGGAAGTCAGGCCTTGTTTGAAGTCCATCCTCCTGTAAAGGTATACACATCTTTCAAGAAGCTCCTTGCCCCAGAAAGCACACCCTGAATCATAGACTCATAGAACCATGCAGGTTGGAAAAGACTCTTGATGTCATCAGATCCAGCCATTGATCCTACTCTACCAAGTTCACCGCTAAACCATAGCGCTTAGTGCTACATCTGAATGACCTTTACACACCTCCAGGGATGGTGACTCAACCACCTCCCTGGGCAGTCTGTTCAATGCTTGACCACTCTTTCAGTGAGAAACTGTTTCCTAATTTTCCTAATTACCTGTGAGAAGACACCAGCACCTACCTCTGTATTGATTTTTCAGGTAGTTGTAAAGGGTGATAAGGTCTCTCCTCAGCCTCTTTCTCAAACTAAACAATCCCAGTTCCCTCAGCTGCTCTTCCTAAGACTTTTGTCTTATGTGAAGATCTACCTTTGCATTTGCTGAAGACACAGCAGCTTTCTGAGGGCAGAAGGGATGGAAGTGTGGAAAATAGAATAAAATAGAATAGAATTAACCAGGTTGGAAAAGAACTTTGAGATCATCAAGTCCACCCATCATCCAGCACCATCTAATCAACTAAACCATGGCACCAAGCACCCCATCCAGTCTGTTCCTAAACATCTCCAGTGATGGTGACTCCACCACCTCCCTGGGCAGCCCATTCCAAGGGGCAATCTCTGTGAAGAACTTCTTCCTAACATCCAGCCTAAACCTCCCCTGGCACAGCTTGAGACTATGTCCTCTTGTTCTGGTGCTGGTTGCCTGGGAGAAGAGACCAACCCCCTCCTGGCTACAACCTCCCTTCAGGTAGTTGTAGACAGCAAGAAGGTCTCCCCTGAGCCTCCTCTTCTCCAGGCTAAGCAACCCCAGCTCCCTCAGCCTCTCCTCACAGGGCTGTGCTCCAAACCCCTCCCCAGCTTCGTTGCCCTTCTCTGGACACCTTCCAGCAACTCAACATCTTTCCTAAACTGAGAGGCCCAGAACTGGACACAGGACTCAAGGTGCTGAGTCCTGTGCTGAGTCCAGGGGCACAATGACTTCCCTGCTCCTGCTGGCCACACTATGGCCAGGATGCCATTGGCCTTCTTGGCCACCTGGGCACACTGCTGGCTCATGTTCAGCCAGCTATCAACCAGTACCCCCAGGTCCCTTTCTGCTTGGCTGCTCTCCAGCCACTCTGACCCCAGCCTGTAGCACTGCATGGGGTTGCTGTGGCCAGTGTGCAGAACTTGGCACTTAGATGTGATAAATCTCATGCCCTTGGACACTGTCCATCTGTCAAGTGGTTCTGCTTCATGCTGTTGTTGAGGACACTGTGCAGTCTAAAATGGGTCCTTGAGTTAGCTGCTGGAGTAGTGGGGGGCCTTGGGAGATAGGAAAGGATCAGCATCCTCCTTTGCCGCTGCTGACGTTTGCTGTTCTCCGTTAGCAGACAAGTGGGCGTGGAGTCGGCTCAACCCCTCCGGAGTGAAGCCCACCCCCAGGTCTGGCTTCTCGGTGGCAGTTGCTCCCAACAACCGCTCCCTGCTGTTTGGAGGTGTGCATGACGAAGAGGAGGAGGAGAGCATCGAGGGAGACTTCTTCAACGATGTTTATTTCTACGACATGGGGAAGAACCGCTGGTTTCCTGGGCAGCTGAAGGTCCCATTTGAAAAACAACACAGATCTTTTCAGCTCACTCTCCTTGTTCATTTGACACCTGTCCTTTGGACCTTTTTTTAGCCCCATGCAGCTTTCCTGCAGTGTGCAGCAGGCTATTTTCTCAAAACCCCAGGCTATTCCAAAGACTGAGCCACCACATGTGGCTGCTGCTTTGATTTCTTACCCACTGACTGTGGAGAGGCTGTAGAGCTGAAGCTGGGCCTGCTCCAGCAGGCTTTGCTCTCAAACCAGCTGAATTCTCTGACTTCATGCTGCCCCTCTCCTTCCCTGCCACATGGCTCCTTGTGCTCTCTACACCCTGCTTCCAGTGTGGTGCAGATTTGTCACCTTTCTGGGGTAGAGAAGAAGCCTGAGAGCCCTGATGGTTGGGCACAAAGTGAGAGTGGTTCAGGAGGCAATCTTCCTCTTCCAAGAGCCAGGCTGCATGTGCCCCATTGTTGTGTAATGCAAAAGGAAGCAAAGCAGCCTGATGGTGTTTTACTGGAGGCCACTTTCAGGTCAGATGTGTGAGTCTCACATGAGATAGTTCAGTAAAAGCTGAAGAGCTTTTGTGTTGTGCTGGGATCAATAAACCTCCCTATTTTCACCAGTGTTGATGAGCTACTGGAAGAGGTGAAATACTAACCTTGGCTTGTAAGAACCTCATAAATGTGGCTTTCAGCTCAGATCTTTGATTTTGTTTGAACCACTCTCAAGGGGCAAGTGAGGTACAATTGACCTGGCTGAGCTTCCTTCTTTCCACCCCAACTGTTTCTGGCTTTGCTTTCAAAGGAAGTCAATCACCAAATAACAGGCAAACATGCAATCAGATGTTTGCTTCTGCCTTCCTAGCTGACTGTTTCCCAGCCCTTTCCTAGAGTACCTGGAAGACCTGGAGTGCTTCTTGATAATGCACTGTAATTTAGCACCCAGCAACTAGTTTGCTTCCACAAAATGGTGGGTTATTTTCTCTTGCTCTTGTCACAGACTGGTGGGCCCTGTGTGTGTTTGTGTGCACCTGCAAGGTGGAGAGCCAAAAAAGCTGTTTTCTGTCTCTTCAGCACATGCTGCTGTTAATAGAGGAAACAACTCCACACTGTGGGTTCTCCAGTAGTTTCATTGCTCCTTGGTTTTTTGGCTGCTGGAAGTTCCTGCTGAGTGGGAGGTGGCAGCTATCACTTGAGGCTTACAATTGCAGTGAAAAGTAACTGAATTCGCCCCCTTCCCTCCCAGCAGAATCCAGAGTGTTTGTATTATGTGCACCTAGTAGCAGGTATAGCAGTTAATTCACACAGTCTCCTGTTCCTTGTTCCTGCCAACAGGGACCAAAATCAGAGAAGAAGAAGCGAAGACGTGGCAGACAAGCTGAGGCAGAGGATGGTGGAGATGAGGAGATGGAGAAGCAACCTCCTCAAGGCCCAGTGGAGATAGTCAAAGAGGTGGTGGCAGAAGATGGAACTGTCATGACAATCAAGCAGGTGATCTCTGGACCTGCAGATGAGAAGGAGAGGTCTGAGTCAGAGGAGGAGGAGGAAGCTGGAGCCTTGGGGCAGCAAGTGGAGCCGTGCCCGCGGTCGAACGCCATGCTGGCAGTGAAGCACGGGGTTCTCTATGTCTATGGGGGCATGTTTGAGGTGGGTGATCGCCAGTTCACCCTCAGTGACCTCTACAGTATTGACCTGCACAAGATGGAAGAATGGAAGGTGCTAGTGGAGATGGATCCAAGTAAGTTCTGACAGTGAGATCTCTTTCTTGCCTTTAGTGTTGCAACACTACAATGTGTGGGGGGGGAAGACAACCAACTGTGGAGCTTCCTCAAGGGGTGGTGGTGAGCACTGTATCTCTTATGGTGGTGCCTAAGTCATGTCTTAGGCATTGTAGAGAGACATTAAAACAGGGTGTCCCTGCCCTGGAGCTCCTGATCATGGAACTGTGAAGTGCCAGGGAGGAGAGTTGACCATCAGCACAAATCAGCTTCTCCACAGCTCTTCTGTGCTGTTCAGTTTCTCCTGACTGTTTCCTCTCCTCCCACTGCCCCCCATCAGAGCCAGGCCATGTACAGTGGGTGGAATACAGTGGGGCTCTTAAGGAGCACATCTGTCTGACCTTGCCCTGGTGTCCTCCACGACAGTTCTGGGTGCAGGAGTGGGAAGAAGCTTGTAACTTACTACTTCTCTTCCATTTCCCATCAAAGAAACACAAGAATGGCTGGAAGAGTCTGAGTCAGATGAAGAGGATGATGATATGGAAGGTGCAGAAGGAGGGGAAGAAGGAGAGGAGAGCTCTGAAGAGGAGAGTGAAGATGAGGAAGGTACCAGTTAAGATGAATGTTGCTTTCAGACTAACATCAAGTGGGGTTTAGTAGAGGCCTCACTGGCATCCAGGTGAGCTTTCCAGCAGGAGCAAAGTGCTGCTCTCAGGCTAGAAGAGACATTTCCTTGGTTGCTGAGAGGTTCTTAGCCTCTTACATTTAAAGACATAAGCTGAAGAGCAGTCTTGCCTGGGTTGACACATGGAGGAGCAGATTGCCTTCATTAGCTGTTGGTGACCCTTCTTTCTGTCTCCCTCTCTCTGTGTCCCAGGGGAGGAGCAGCACCCATCTGTTCAGCCTGGTGAGAAGCACGCAGACTACCTCTCCAGGACGGAGCAGTACTGGATCAAACTGGCCCGCAGCAACATGGGCCCAGATGCCAAGGAGAAGAAGGTGGTAAAAGTGGCACATGCCATGGCAAAGACTGTCTATGAAGATTCAGTTGAGGCTGTTCCATGAGTGCAGAAAGGTACTGGGAGCAGTGGTTAGAGCCACTGACCTCAGCCTGGTGCGCCAGGCAGTCAGCATGTCTGGAAGGTGTCCTGATGCTCCACCTGTGAGTGCCTCTGGGCTGACCAGTCTCAATATGCCCATTTGAGCAATGCTCTGGATGTGTTGTTATTGCCCTGGAGGTCATGGGAGGGTCTTGAAGAGCAGGATTGCTGTCCAAGCACTTGTTCTGCCGAGGCTGCTATGTACAATATTGCCATACTTGGGTTCAAAAGTTGTTTGGACTCTGTAAACTCAAACTGCACATCACAGTGGCTCACTGGTCCAAAATTCCCTACCCCAGCTGGGGCCAGAATGTGCTCCAAGGGTTTCTGCAATAAACTACTTTGGTTACATCATCTTGGCTTTCTCAGTTAATCCCATCCTAGCTTTTCTACTTCTTTTTCTCCTGCTGTGGAAGATCTCTTCCTTATGTGGAACGTGCAGGTAGGTGGTTACAGGCTGCACTGCCTGGAGGAACCTGGGAATCCTTTCATAGCTTGTCTGTGGGAGAGACACTGTAAGCCCTGATACAGGTAACAGCAGGAATCTCTTTTTAATGTTAGCCATTGCAAGTTTTGCCTTTGCTTGTGGTGTCCCCCGGTTCAGTTTCTCACTTGCTGGCCAAGAAGGCAGATGGCCAAGTGAACTCACTATGACCAGTGAAGTGTCCTACTATGAGACCTGATGGCACATTGAGGACAGGAGGGAGTGGGCTGACACTCTCAAAACATTTTGTGGGTTTTGTTTTGTTTTTACCCCCTGCTTCCTGACTCAGCCCCTCCTCAAGGCATCACTTTCTTTCCAGCAGAGCAGTGCTGTGGTCTGTGGGGACAACAGATGGATACAAGTGTGTCTGTTGCAGCAAACAACTGCTGACTTGAGCTGACACCAGAAGGCACTGGCTGTCCTTGTGCAGAGAAATCCAGGGTGCCATGGGTATTGTTTTGGCAGGGGCATCACTGGGGAGTTGGCTCTCAGGAGAACAGTGCTAGGTTCTGCAAGGCTAATTAGAATGTCATCAAGATTAAATAGAGCAGGCTGCCAGCATGGTTTAATTGTCAGGATGGGGCCATGTTTGACAGGCAGGAGTACTTTCCATGCAGGGTAACAGGCAAGAGGTAGAAACAAACCAGTTAGTGATAAGCTAGGAAAGATGCATTGCACTTGCTTGCCTAATAGCATCAATTGCCCTGTTGTCTGTCTCTTGGATTAGTTTACAAGGCCTTGATCCTGTTGACATTTGATCCTTTGTGTGTAGGTGACACCCATGGCTCTCTGTGCAGAGTTCTGGGACACCTGCATGTGCAGATTCAGGGTGTAAAAGGCCAGCACCTGTGCACAGGACCCCATCCCAAAGGCCCAAGCAGATAGGGAAAGGACACACTCTGCCAAACACACTTTATCATTTTCCCCTTTTCAAGTACAGAGGACCACCCCAAAACATTTTTTTTCCTGGAGCTGAAGCTGTTTGGCAGCAGTGCCAAGGATGAAGGATTGTTTTGTACAGTGCTGCTGCAGCCACAAGAAAAGATTCTCCCTCCCCCTTGCTCTGGTAGAGAGGCTGCTGGATGAGGGAACTAGATGCATCAGATGAGCTGGAGTGTCTGCAATGATAAGCTGAGCTTTTTCCTTTCATCTTTTCCTCAGGGGCTCTGCAGTGTAGTCCTAGTTGTGCTCTGTGCCAAGCTGAGTATGACTGGAGAAGCCATAGACTGGAGGAGACACCTTCAAGGAACCTGTGAGTCAGGGTGGGCCAACTGTCCCGCTGGTGTGAGAGGCACAGCAGCATATTCATGTGGCTGTGAGAGAGGAGGCTTTGGGATGAGTTCCAGGGGAGATGTTGGCTTCCAAGGCTGTCATTGCTCTGCTGGAGGTTGGGCTGACCTGGGCATGCAGGTTCAGTTCTTCCCAGAGCTGGGGGGTTGGGTGAGCCAGCACAGACTGTGGGTGGTTGTATGGTTCAGGAGGCTCTGGTGGCCATCCTTAGGTTGTGTGATAAGAGGTTTGCTTCCACACCAAATTGCCCTGGCCTGACAGCAGAGGCATAGTTGCCAGCTCTGACAAAAGGAGGCTGTAGCACTGTATCTGGAGCAGCCTGCATGGGGACAAACCAGCCCAGTGTCCACTCACTGGAGCATCTGCAGCTATAGGGCTGGCAACAGAAATTGATTGTGGTGCATCAGTTGCTGCTCAGCAGAAGGAACCAGGCAAATGCAGAGGTCCCTTGGCTGTGGCTGGCTGCAGGGCCCAAAGCCCTGTCCGGCCGCCCCAGCCCTTCTCTTGGTGTAACTCTGGAAGCCATGGAAGCTGCCCCAGGTTGGTTGAGCAAATAACACCACTGAGAAAAGGTAAAACCTCTCACCCAAGCAGGACTGATTGATTATTAGTGCTATATTAAATGCCTGCAGAGGAGGCAGGATGTGATGGGCTCTGCTAAGGTCTTAAGACATGTAAACTGTGATAGTTTGATATCAAACTGTGATGATGCCTTGCTCCTCTTGAGCATCGGCTGAAAGCCCCCAGGCAGTGCCATTGACACCTCCAGATGAGGAACATGCAGCACACCACAGCCTTTTTAAGCCAGATGTCCAACAAAAAACTTCTGGGTGACACCCAGCATCTCTCAGCTTGCAGAGAGTGAAGTTCTGCTTTGCCATGGCAGAGCAGGATCTCTGAGATGCCTGGAGGGAAGGGACACAGTTCACAATGTAGCTGAGATACATCTTCAGAGCTTTGGGCAGAGGTTAGTAGCCACGGGGGCTCATTGCCTGGTGAAGCTCCCTTGCTTGGCATGGTAATTAGGTGATTACACAGAGCCTGGAAAAACAGGTTGGTGGTAATGCTGGGGCTAAGTGCCTGTGGCTTGAGATCAGTTGGAACAGACCAATAAACAACTCCAGAGCTTGAGATGCCTCAGAGGGAGGCACAGCCCTGGTGGATCTGTTACTCAAAAGGCATGTCTGGTGCTTGCTGTGTTCAGTTGTCTTCAGAAGTGGTTCAGGCATTGGGCTCCATGCAGGAAGCCTTGCCATGAAGGTCAGTGACAACAACATGACTGATGGAGTTAATTGGGAGACTGTGAGGAGTTAACCTGTTTCTCTACACCAGGACAACCTGCCACCATCTCAAGGGTCTGCAAAGCCCATCTTCTGTGTGCACAACTTGCTCATGTGCAGCAGAGCTGTGCAGCATGGGCAGGAGATCTGCCTGGCCTCTGCTCTGTTCTGCCTTAGCACAAATCTCTGGAGCCAGCCTCACCCTATGACAGTTTTTAAACATTCCTGATTTTCCATCCTCCCCTAACCTGCCAAGGCCTCTCAGGACATAGAATTAGTCCTTGGCTTTCAAATCAGACCTTCAAGATTCTGAGAGGCCTGGAGCATCTCTGTGAGGAGACCTGGGGCTGCTTAGCCTGCAGAAGAGCAGCTTGAGAGGGGATCTGATCAATGGTCAGCAACAGCTAAAGGGTGGGGAGAAAGAGGATGGGGCCAGACTTTTCTTAGTGGTGCCCAGTGACAGGACAGGGGACCAACAGGCACAAACTAGAACCCAGGAGGTTCCATCTGACTATGAGGAGAAACTTCTTTGCTTTTGGGGTGCTGGAGCCCTGCAGCAGGCTGTCCAGAGAGGTTGTGGAGTCTCCTGGGGAGTGATTCCAAGGCCACCTGGACACTGGGATCCTGGGCCACCTGCTGTAGGTGACCCTGCTGTAGCAGGGGGGTTGATGTCCAGAGGTCCTTTCCAACCCCCACCATGCTGAGATTCTGGGATTCCATGGCATTATTTCTCCTCTCACCCCTCCCCTTCTGTTGCAGTCTGGATTCTCTCATCCTCCAGCAGTGCTTCATAACCCTGCCCAAGGTAAACAGATGCAGCAGGAGGTTGGTGTCTCAGAAATCAGGCCCTGGAGAGTCCCAGGGCTCTTGGAGAATCTGGGTCTCGGGTAGAAGCAAACCAGACGCCAGATGGGCTGGTGAGAAGCTGACGTGGCGCGAGCAGGTGGAGGGGGTTTGTATTCCTCCCTTCTTGCCTTCCCCAAGGATGTGGTGTCAAACCAGCTCGTTGCTCACACAGGTGGGGTCTGGCCAGATGATCTGGGTCTCCCTGGGGAGGGACAGGCACCCTTTTCCCATCACCTCACTGCAATGGCAGGGGGTGAGCTGGTTCCTTGAGCCCCAGCCCCTCCTTGTGCTTCAGGTGCTGCCTGTTCTGCTGCAGGAACATAAAAACACCATTGCAGCCTGAAAACAAATGATCTGCACCTTCAGCTGTTTGCTCTGCCAGTATGGACATCAAGCAGCAGGGATGGATGATTTACATGGATTTATGTGCCACCATGACAGGCAGTTTAATGTGCCCTAGGTAGATACACATGAATCCAGGGCTCCTAAGACAGGGAAACACACTGAATTACCTCTCTCTCTGGGCTACTTCTCAAGAATATTTCTGGCCTTGGGCAGAAAAAGCCCAGAACTAAGACAAATTGCTCAGCTCCCTGTGATTAATAAAGGGATCGTTATTTTTAAACACATGGTTTGGGAGCCAATTAATATGAGTCTCTGGCTCTTTCCTGCTGAAGAAACCACAGGATTTATTTTTTTTAACCCTGTGGAACAAAGAGATGAAAAATCTGAGCTGCATTTATGCTTGTAGGTAACTGCTGGGACGTGGGCAAGGGCGGGGATAACTGGTCAGTTACCAGGGTGGAAAAGCCACTCAGGAAATCACTGGTTGGTGCTTTTTATTTGATGGAAACTGAGAGCTGGCTTTGTGCTGGTTTATGTACATCTAGATACCATAGAATCATAGAATGCTCTGGGTTGGAAGGAACCTCCAAAGGTCATCTAGTCCAACCTCCTCTGCAGTAAGCAGGGACACTCTCAACTAGATCAGGTTGCCCAGAGCCCTCTCAAGCCTCACCTTGAGGATATCCAGGGATGGGGCCTCAACCACCTCCCTGGGCAACCTGTTCTGGTGTTCCTCCATCCTCATGGTAAAGAACTTGTTCCTAAGGGGACACAGTCTCAAGCTGCACCAGGGGAGGTTTAGACTTGAGGTGAGGAGAAAGTTCTTCACCGAGCGAGTCGTTCGTCATTGGAATGTGCTGCCCAGGGAGGTGGTGGAGTCAGCGTCCCTGGAGGTGTTCAAGAGGGGATTGGATGTGGCACTTGGTGCCATGGTCTAGTCATGGGGTCTGTGTTGATAGGCTGGACTTGATGATCCTCGAGGTCTCTTCCAACCTTAGTTATACTGTGATACTGTGGTAAATAGCATACTGGGGTTGCAGGTCACTGTTTAACCTGCTCCAGGGGGGACCTTTGTGTGCAAAAAGGAATAAAAGTCCTCAAAAGTCTTTACAAAGAGTTGTAACCAGGATGACAAAACACAGGGGTGAGTTGCTAGGGCTGTGATCTCTGTATGCTGCTAATTGGTTCAGTTTGAGTATGCAGCAACCACTCAAGAGTGGAAAAAAAAAAAGGGAGAGATGACTGAGGAGCCAAAAGGAAAACTAAAAAGGTTGTTAGAGTTTTGGTCACGACAACCCCATGCAGTGCTACAGGCTGGGGTTGGAGTGGCTGGAGAACAGCAGGCAGAAAGGGACCTGGGGGTACTGGTTGATAGTTGGCTGAACATGAGCCAGCAGTGTGCCCAGGTGGCCAAGAAGGCCAATGGCATTCTGGCCTGCAACAGGAATAGTGTGGCCAGCAGGAGCAGGGAAGTCATTGTACCTCTGGACTCAGCACTGGTTAGGCCACACCTTGAGTCCTGTGTCCAGTTCTGGGCCCCTCAGTTTAGGAAAGATGTTTTGCTGCTGGAAGGTGTCCAGAGAAGGGCAACAAAGCTGGGGAGAGGCCTTGAGTACAGCCCTGTGAGGAGAGGCTGAGGGAGCTGGGGTTGCTTAGCCTGGAGAAGAGGAGGCTCAGGGGAGATCTTCTTGCTGTCTACAACTACCTGAAGGGAGGTTGTAGCCAGGTGGGGATTGGTCTCTTCTCCCAGGCAAGCAGCACCAGAACAAGAGGACACAGTCTCAAGCTGCACCAGGGGAGGTTTAGGCTTGAGGTGAGGAGAAAGTTCACAGAGAGAGTTTTTTGGCCATTGAATGTGCTGCCCAGGGAGGTGGTGGAGTCCCCATCCCTGGAGGTGTTCAAGAGGGGATTGGATGTGGCACTTGGTGCCATGGTTTAGTAGTCAGGAGGTGACAGGTTGGACTCGATGATCTCTGAGGTCTTTTCCAACCTTACTGATTCTATGATTCTGCTGTGGAAAATGAAATTCAAAAGTTGCTGGGGGTCTTGCTGCCTTCAGTTATCATTTACCCTGTCCACCCATAGCTTGGAAAAGGAAAAGGGAGAAAAAGGAGGAGGAAGGAAAAGAGGAAGAAAAACTGCGACAGGAGGGAATAAGACCATGTAAGGAAAAGAACTGAATTTAACTGGCACATGCTCTAATCCTTAGTTTATTTCTGGTTAAAAATATAGCAATCCAGTGCAGTGTAATAAGAAATCTGCTGAAAAGGTAGCAGAGAAACAGCTAAAACAGAAGCAAAGCAAAGCTGAGTCCACAAGTCAGGGCTGTACCCAACAACTCTGTATGTGAAATGTCGAGGAAGATTTTGGTTTTTTCCCTCCTTTCCCACCCCAAAATATATCTGCGTGTGGGTTTCATCCCACCCTCGGGTTGCTGCCACACTTGCACCCCTTCTCCCGGTGAGTGGAGCTGCAGTGGGTAGAACTGAGGGTGGAATTTGGTCCCTGGATGTACCAAATCCCAGACAAACCGTTTGCTCTGTACCTGGTGGTGGCGGTGGTGGATCAGCGGCAACACCGACCCCCACGGCGGGGCACGGCGACGTGGGGAGGGGAGGGATCAGGGCAGTCACTTCTGAGCAGCGAGGGGACTTCAGAGCCATTCCCAAGCACTTGAGCTAAGACCACACCACCCTTGGGACCGGGACCATACCAGCTCAGAACAGGGATACGGCATCTTTAATGAGTATGCATCTTATCAGTGGGGAGAGGGGAGGGGAGAAAATCAAGGCAGGCATAGTACAAAGATGGATGGTAGAAACCAACAAATTCAGTGACATAGAAAAGAAAAGAACAGAAAAGAATACATCCTTAGAGGCTGCCATTGCCAATGATGGGTTTCTGGGTTTCTTTTTTTTGTGTTTTTTTTTCTTTTTTCTCTTTTCTCCTTTTTTTTTTTCCTTATTTGTCTTTTTTTTTCCCTTTTTTCCTTTTTTTTTCCTTTTTCCCTTTTTTTCTTTTTCCTTTTTTTTCTTTTTCTTTTTTTTTCTTTTTCCTTTTTTCTTTTTCTTTTTCCTTTTTTCTTTTTCCTTTTTTCTTTTTCCTTTTTTTCTTTTTCCTTTTTTTCTATTTCTTTTTCCTTTTTTTCTTTTTCTTTTTTTTTTCTTTACAGGGACATGTTGGAAGCTGGAATATACATCCTGCATTACAAAGTGCAAAATACTACATGCTCAGAGCCCAAGCATGATGTCTGAAACAGTCCACAGCAAGATGTAAGAGACAAACCCACCACCCTCTCCCCTCCTCTCTGGGACATGCTCCACTGCTCCTCCCCAGATGCCTTTGAGAAATGGTTTTGTTTTGCTTCATTTTGGTTTGTTCTTATCCTAAGAGGATCAGAATTGAACCCTCTCTCCCCAGTCCCTCCCCAGCAGTCTGCTCCCTGACATCTCCATGGATGCACAGGTTTGGGATGGGATACTCCTTATGAGCACGGCACAATGTCCAGCAGCTACTCAATTTGTGCTGCCAAAGGTGCCTGCAGGATTTTTTTGGGGGGGTTGAATCTGGGTACACATTTTTACCAAAGAGAAATTTGCTGTGAATTTAAAGTAGCTCTGGGTAATTTTCCAGCCTTGCCATGGCAGGAAGCAGCCTGGGGAGGAGGATTGAAGGCAGGAGGGTGGTGGGGCTGCTGCTCACACCTTGTGTTCCCTATCCACCCCCCACCCCCCCAAGAAATTTAGCCAAATGCCAATTGCTGCTTTGTTATAGAAACAAATAGCAAGATGGGGCCCACTGCCCTTCTCCCATCTTTCCCATCTAGACAGGGTTCTGCCTTCCCCATGCTCCTTCTCTCCTCCTTCTCACAGCAACATTCTTCTGTCTGCAAAAGGAGAGGGAAGAAAAGCCTGGGTTTGCTTTTCCTCTCCCATTTATCATTAAAGCTGTTGTGGTTTTTTCCTGGGAAACTCAGCCTGGAGCATCCCAGGACCTGTACATAACATCAGACAAACTCTCCCCATGGTCCCCTCACCTGGTCTCCATTTTTGGGTTCATTCCTATTGTTACAATTCTAATGTTAATTATTTGTTGTCGGGGGGGGGGTGGAGGGGAGGGGAAGGGGTGAGGGGAAGGGGGAAACGAGGTTTTATTTCGTTGGGACTTCCTTCTCATCCTTTCCAGTGTTGGGGGGGCAGAGTGTTGATAGCATTTTTGCCATGCCACACAGCATAGTGTTATACAAGCAAAGAATTTTGGCTAAAATCCAAAAAACATTACCCAGGAAAAAAAGGCAAACTGTGAGTGAGACTCGATCGGTTGTTGTTCTTCTGTGAAAAGACTTGGAAATTGTCCTAGGACAGTTCAAGTTAGGATTTGTTTGTGGGGTTTTTTTTCCCCTTTTTTGTTTGTTTGGTTGGTTGGTTTGTTGGTTGGTTGTGTTTTTTCTTCCCCCATTCATACATGTAACTGTTAGTTTTGCAAACGAGACAGTCTTGAGTCAGATGAAAAAGTTAATAAACAAAATGGCGACTCCAATGTTTAGTAAGATCACCATGACTACCAAGATGGGAGCTGAGCCCTGGAAGAGAAAGAGAAGGAGAAGAGTTAGAAGGCGTGGTGAAAGTTGGTCCCCAGGGTTGTCTTGTTGAGGGGGGCCCGGGAGGCTGCAGGGCAGGCAGGTCTGCAAGATGAGAGTGGTGAAACCCTGGAATGGGTTGTCCAGGGAGGTGGTTGAGGCCCCGTCCCTGGAGATGTTTAAGACCAGGCTGGATGTGGCTCTGTCCAGCCTGATCTAGTGTGGGGTGTCCCTGCCCATGGCAGCGGGGTTGGAAGTAGATGATCCTTGTGGTCCCTTCCAACCCTGACTGATACTATGATACTATGATACTATGATACTATATGAGCGGACAAGGCAGAGCAGATTTACACCCTCCAGCCAACCATCCCAAAGCACCTGGTAGTGAGGCAGGTGGGAATAAAGATCTCCCCCTCAGAGGTGAGCAAACAGCACAAGCAGAGACTAAACCCAGATCTATTACCTCTGTCCTTGTGTCATTAACCAGCGTCCCCACCCCAGCCAGCCTGTGTCACACACCCAGCGCAGCCTGAGTTGAAGCCCACCCCAGAAGCATCCATGACTTCCTGCTGAGCACAAAGGCAGCCTAGACAACTGGTGTTGGACCCGAGGTGGCTGTTGGACCCTATTAGCATGCCAGGAATGCTGGGTAGAGAGAGACCACTCGGTGTCAGGACTGCAAACAACCCTCCAACGCATCCTTCTGCAGAACATCGGTCAGAGAAACATCTACCCTGCCACCTCATCCCTGCCACCAAACATTTGCTGTCCTGAAGTGTTAACGTGGCTGGCATCAGGGTGAGCAAGCCTGGGTGCAGGTAGGTGGTAGCTATTTCTTGGGTAGCTGGTATCCTTGTCTATTCTTGCTGCAACAGAGCTGTGCCAGCTTCAGTCGCCTGGGATGGCACAAACCCTTTGTGCTCCTGCCCTCCTAACAGAGCTGCTGTGCCCGTTGAGTTGGCAGGGGGCAGGGGTGGGCACCCTTTCTGAGCCAGGCCTTGTACCACTGCACAGAGCTGCTGGGGAGAAAAGTAAAAAAATAAAAGGGGGTGTGGGGGGGGGGAAAAGCAAAAGCAAAAGCTGCTGGCTGGCCAGAGATCTCGTTGGAACAGGCTGATTCAGTTCGCATTTGGGAGTGGGCGGGAGCGAGGATGCTGGAGCTTGCTGGAAAGGCATATTTGTAGCTTAGCAACAGGGTCAAAGGAAGCCAAGCAAAGGGAGGGATTGCAGAGAGCCTCTCCTGGCAGCCAGGTATCCACGCCTGACTGCTTCCCAGCAAATCTCTCCTCCTGCACCACGCAAAATCTTTCAAAGGCTGAAACCGCCCCCCTGTTGCCACTCCTCCACCCTAGCCTCGCCGCTGCCAAGCGCTGCGGCGCCGTCTTTGCAGTCGGGGGGTTTAAGCTTCATTTCAAAAGATTATTGGGTTTGACCATTTCTGAGCTGGTGTTAATAGAATAACAGATTGCCAGCGATTATCGCTGTCATTGTTTCTGTTGGCAGGCACAAAATGCATTTGGTTGCCTCCACCTCGCAGCCAGGAGAGGATTTAACGGCTCTCACACTTGCGTTAGCCTTGGTCCGCTCGCTGTTTGGTTTCCCCTGCCAAAGTCAGACACCATTTCTGCCCCTGCTCCTCTCAGATTGCTAGATCATTCCAGTACCATCAAGGAGGTGAAGTTGTAGAGCAGCTGAGGTGAGCCCGGGATAATCTGGAGGCTGTTTTCTCCTGACAGAAGGTACAGGGGAGGACCAGCTGCCTCTTAATTCCCTGGTGTTTGAGCTTTACCCTCACAAACACAGACACTTTGGCATGGATCTATTGGACTGACTGAGATCACAACCCTTCGGTGGTGTCTGAGGAGGGAGCACACCCTTTGTTTCTACCCCCAGTACATCACAGTCCTGCTCTCACCCAGAAAAACGAGGGGAGTCACCAAACTGACCAACGTGCACCTACCCAGCTGCATCAGCAGCAACTGGATTCCTGTGCAGGAATGTTTTGCTCAGCTCCCTGGCTCAGTCTGTATCTATTTGCATCTTGCATCCCCTGTTCAGTGCAGAGGCAGGAGAAAACGCTTGCTCTGCCACTGTAGAGATGGGATCTTCCACGTTTGCCAGCAAAACCATGCCAGAAATCAGATGACCAGGGAGGGGAGGGGAGGGGAGGGGTGGGGTCTCTGCAAACCGAACGGCTCAAATCCAGCTGTCTGACAACCCACAAATTCTGCTGCCTTGTTACAGCTCTCACTTTCTAACACCCTCTTCTCTGTGCTAACCCCAACAAGGGCTCTCCACACAGCAAGTGCAGGTATGGGCTGCTCCCCACGGTGAGACACCAACGTGTCTTGGCAGGGGCTGGATTCCTGCTGGTGGCAGCTGGTGGATAAGCAGCTTTGCTCCTCTGGAGCTTCTGTTTCAACTCTAATTATGAATCCTGCTGCACTTCTAAATGCTTATGTCTGGCTTATTTCTAACTTGTAAGGTCTTTGTGCCTTAACCTCTGCTCAGAGGAAATGCTTCCCTTCTCCCCTTTGATGGCAAGGGTGTCCTGGGATGTGGGTCATCTGTTTCTAAGAACTGATTCCTGCTTGGTGCCCAGGCAGAAGATGAATCACTGCTGGGTTTGTGCTTTGGAAGAGATGTTTTGCTGAGCCCAGCCTGGCCATAGGTCAGTGAACTGCCTCTTCCTGGAGCTGCAGCCAGTGTTTGAGAACCAGCAGTTTTTCCAGCCCTTCACACTACATGCCAGCCCTCTCATGTGAGCCACCCACCTCTAGGAGGAAGACAGGCAGCCTTGCATATTGCTTTAGTAGTCTGGCCATGCTTCATCTCATGTTTGGTCCTGTTGAGACTTAGGAAAGCCCCAAGAAGTCCCCAAGGCCAGCAGTGTGGCAGGTTCTGGGGTGCTAGAAAGCCAGAGTTGGAGCTGACTTTTCCAAGCCTGGGGTTTGTGTGTCACAGAGAGTGAGCAGCTGGCAAAGCTTTTCTTTATTTATTTATATGTTTTTAAAAGGAGATTGTCCCCTGAAACAGCTGTGATAAATAGCTACAGAGAGCTGATCAAACTGCCTTTGCCTATCATTCAGGAGATGGGGCTCCACTGCAAACCCCCCTCCTGCCTCCCAACATGGTGCCCACAAGTCCAGAACCTGCTTTACTGGGAAGCAGATGCCAGCTGGCAGCGTCCTCTCACCCAGTTTTAGCTGTCTAAATGTTAGACATCTAGCCTGTGCTAACTAGCCAGGCTGTCTGTAGACCAAGTCATGTGTGAAGAATGCCACCCAGAATGGTTACCAGCCTGGGCTCCAGCACAGGAACAGACCAAATGCAGGATCCTGTATCTAGGCTGGGGCAATCCCAGGCACTGATACAGGCTGGGCAAGGACTGGCTTGAGTGCAGCCCTGAAGAGAGGGACTCAGGGGTGCTGGTGGATGAGAAGCTCGATATGAGGAGAAAGTTCTTCACAGAGAGAGTCGTTCACCATTAGAATGTGCTGCCCAGGGAGGTGGTGGAGTCACCATCCCTGGAGGTGTTCAAGAGGGGACTGGATGTGGCACTTGGTGCCATGGTCTAGTCATGAGGTCTGTGATGACAGGTTGGACTCAATGATCCTCGAGGTCTCTTCCAACCTTAGTTATACTGTGATACTGTGACACTGTGATGAGCTGCCAGTGTACGCTTGCAGCCCAGAGCCAGCCAGATCCTGGGCTGCATCAAGAGCAGTGTGGCCAGCAGGTCAATTCTCTCCCTCTATGCCACCCTTGTGAGACCTCACCTGGAGCCCCTGTTACAAGAAAGGTCTGGACGTGCTGGAATGTGCCCAGAGAAGGGCCACAAGGATGATCAGAGGGCTGGAGCACCTCTCCTATGAAGACAGGCTGAGAGAGTTGGGGTTGCTCAGTTTGGAGAAGAGAAGGGACTTTTTAGGGTGTCAGGTAGTGATAGGACTAGGGGGAATGGATCCAATCTAGGGGAGGGGAGATTTAAATTGGACATTAGGAAGAAGTTCTTCACCATGAGGGTGGTGAGACACTGGAACAGGCTGCCCAGGGAGGTGGTGGAGGTCCCATCCCTGGAGGTTTTTAAGGCCTGGCTGGATGTGGCTCTGGTCCACCTGATCTAGTGGAAAGTGTCCCTGCCCATGGCAGGAGGGTTGGAAGTAGAGGATCCTTGAGGTCCTTTCCAACCCTGACAACTCTGTGGAAGTTTAGATAGCAGGAACATAGCCTCAGAGCCATGGAAACCCCAAAATATGAATAAACCCTTGTTGTGGCCTGGGAAGAAGCACTCTGGAGGTAAAGAGTGACGGGCTGAAGATCTCCTGTCGAAGTAATGAATGAAGCCAGCACCTGTGATGGCGGCTGTGGCCAACCTCCACCATCCCTGCCCCTCTGTCTTGTTTGTTTTTATCCTTTTTGACTGTTGTGTAGCAACTCCAGAGGCTTACTGGGAATAGAAGGGACAGCTGGTTTACAAATACAATTGCAGCATAATTAATTTAGGCATTAACAATCCATTATTATCTGTTATCGCGGGGTGCAAGCTCTGCCTCTCTGCCATGGAAACCATAGTGCAGGTTACCTAGGAATCCCTCTGGGATCTATTAAGTGTAATTACTAAGGACTTGGATCAGCAGGAAGGGGAAAAAAAAGAAAAGACTCAAAGAAATGCATGTGCATTGCTTTCTAGCCTCAGCACCCTGGAAAGGGCTGGGAACATAGCAGCTCTGTGACACTTGTGCTGGATCCTCACATAACTGCCAGGGACGGGCTGCTGCGGAATGGTTAAGGAGCATTTAGCAAAAGAAACAGAAGGGATTGGGTTTGCTTTCTCCAGTGTATTGCAGCATCTCCTGTGACTTGAGGAAGGGAGCCCAGGAGATGCTGAATGTGTCTGTGTAAGAGGAACAGGCACTTGATACCAGTGTGCCACCAGGAAGGACCTGCTTCTGCAGAAAAGTGGCTGATGTGAATGCAAGGATTTATCACAGAATCACCCAGGCTGGAAGAGACCTCAAAGATCACCAAGTCCAACCTGTCACCACAGACCTCATGACTAAACCATGGCACCAAGTGCTACATCCAATCCCCTCTTGAACACCTCCAGGGACGGTGACTCCACCACCTCCCTGGGCAGCACATTCCCATGGCTAACAACTCTCTCAGTGAAGAACTTTCTCCTCACCTCCAGCCTAAACTTCCCCTGGCACAGCTTGAGACTGTGTCCTCTTGTTCTGGTGCTGGTTGCCTGGGAGAAGAGACCAACCCCCTCCTGGCTACAACCTCCCTTCAGGTAGTTGTAGACATCAATAAAGTCTCCCCAAGCCTCCTCTTCTCCAGGCTAAGCAACCCCAGCTCCCTCAGCCTCTCCTCATAGGGCTTGTACTCGAGGCCACTCCCCAGCCTTGTTGCCCTTCTCTGGACACATTCAAGTGTCTCAGTGTCCTTCTTAAACTGAGAGGCCCAGAACTGGACACAGTGGTGTCTCATAACTGAACTGTTTTGTCACCTCTGCTTCAAACCTCCTGTCACAGGTGCCTGTGGAGCTGGGAGCAAGCTGTAGGTTTCACAGAACATAGGATTGTTTTGGTTGGACCTCTAAGATCATCAAATCCAGCCATCAACTCAATACCACCATAGCTTTTGGACACCTCCAGGGATGGTGACTCCATCATCTCCCTGGGCAGCCTGACCACTCTTTCAGTAAACAAATTTTTCCTAATGTTCAAACTAAACCTTCTCTGGTGCAACTTCAGTTGATCTTTCAAGGTCTCTTCCAGCCCCTGACATTCTAACTTGAGGCCATTTCCTGTTGTCATATCACTTGACACTAGGGAGAAGACACCAACCTCCACCTGGCTCCAACCTCCTTTCAGGGAATTGTAGAGAGCCAGAAGGTCTCCCCTCAGCCTCTTCAGGCTGAACAACTCCAGTTCCCTCAGCTGCTCCTCACCATACCTGTTCTTCAGAGCCCTCATCAGCTTCCTTGCCCTTCTCTGGACGCACTTGGAGTAAGGGGCCCAAAACTGAGCATAGTACTCAAGGTGTGGCCTCACCAGTGCTCACCACAAGGGGACAATCACTTCCCTGGTCCTGTGGCCCCACTCTTCCTGATCCAGGCCAGGATGTTGTTTGGAGCTATAGGTATGTTTTAAATGATTTTGGTTCTTGCCTGGTCAAAAGCTGGTATTTGACCCCAACTTTTTCAAAGCAGGAAAACAGGAGTTGGGCTGAAAACCTTGACATGAATGCTGGATGACAGGAGCAAAGTCAGCAAGGTCCTCACTTCAGTTACATCAAAGGGTCCCTGAGATTAAAAGGGTTTTAAAAGGACCCTGCCAAGCTAAACCTCACATCTCTCTCTGAAGATGAGTTACCTCGTGTTGTTACAAGAATGCCTGCAATGTCTGCACATAAAAGAGATTAGAGGAGAACAGTTTCTCATGATTATTTGTTTTAACTCCCCCCCAAACCCATTTGCTTTGTGCTTGCGACACCTCTTCCCATGCACACTGCAGCCCCCGCAGCAACGCTCAGACCAGGCTCATCTCAAGAGGTGTGGTGACAAGTGGCACTGATCCTCCTCCTTATTCCCATGTAATTATAGCCCAAAATTGTATGGATGTGTCCATGTGGGATTGGGGTTTCAACCTGTTTGGTTGAGAGGAGAGAAACAAGGAAAACCCAGACGTGCCTATGTTAGGAGACCTGGGGAAGGGATTAAGAAATGAAAAGAATGGAAAAGCCTGAAGTGGGAGGACTGAGAGGACCACAGGGGTAAGCCACAGGGTTTAGACCCAAGGAGGATAAGCACAAAAAGGTCCCCAGGACTCTTTCCCAGCAGACTCCAAAGGCAGATAAAAGTGTTAGGTCTGAGGTGCAGGTGAAGATTCACCATGCAAACAGCAGGTGCCTGTTTGGGACAGAAGGAAGAACCAGCTCTTGTTCTTATCTCATTCTACAGCCTTTTGAGTTAAAGGTGCCAAACTTTGCTGATGAGAGCACTCCACCCCGGGGTCAGTGTCTTCAAGATTAACCCCACAGCCTCTGGAAAAAGGAACATCATCAGGCATTCCTGGGGCAAATTGCCACGCTTCTTCCTCCCCACCTTGCTCCCTCATCCTGGGCTGAGCCCCCTGCCCGGGTCCCCTCCCTCATCCTTGTCTCTGGCAGCACAGAATGCTCCAGCAGAGCCCGGTGCTGGCTGCAGATTGGCTGCCTCCTCCTCACTTTCCCTAGCGACAGCAAAACCTGCTCAGAATATCTGGATGGAAAATCCGCCCCTTGTGCGGGGAGCGAGGAAGGAAGATGCTGCAGCTGCTGGAATCCCTTCCCAGGGGGTACCTGGAGGGGACAAGGGGGTCTCTTGGAGATCCCTAACCCAGCTGATGTCTTGCAAATTCCTTTTACTGCAACTGTTTGTCCTTGCTTTGTTTGCAGTAAGAAGCAGAACCAGCAGCAAACAGTGGAGCCCACTGAGATCTTATCCAACAGCAAGTGACAAGGAAAGAAAATGCCAGGGGTGGCTGGGGTGGCTTTGAATGTATTTATTTATTTTTTGGGGAGGGCTGCTGCCCTACCACCAGGCTTTCTGGATGAGATGAGACAGGGGGATTTTGAAGGGCCAAGTTCTGAGCCTACTCACATCTCCAGGGTGCCTTTAAGAAGACCACAACGTGTCCCTAGAAGTCTTCATCTAAACGTCCGTGATTGCTCCTGCTAAATGAGGACAGGCAGATGAATCAGGCTCCATTTGTGCCTGAACACTGGCCCTTCTTGCAGGCATGCTGAGGACCTCTGTGCTTAAAACACTTCTTTCCCCTTTTAGAAGCTGCAGATGTTCAGCACCTGCAGAAAGAGGAGATGTATTCTTTTTTTCCCCCCACCCCTAAAAATGTGATGTGTTTCGTGCCGATGGATAAAAGAGTTGCTGGCATCTGAGACAACCTCTTTCCTTTTCCAGTGTCTCAACAGTTCCTTTTTTACCTTTCCCATTTTAGATCATCTCAAAGGCTCCAGGATCCTGTGAACCATTCAGGCACAGGGCTGAGCTTTGTGCCTCGTGGGTCTTTAAGGCCAGCAAGGATGGTGACGTTCATGTAAGTCCCTTAATCCGGCAGACACCGCCACGAGTCCTGGCGCATCGGCGTCCGTCTTCATCTGCCCGAGTGGTGACAATTGCTGGGAGTTTGTTCTGGATGTGCAGGGCTCACTGCACACACAGGCACTGAAAGAGCAGCTGGCTTGAAATGTCATTTTAAAGCGTTTCTGTGACTGTGGCAGAGGCTTGATGACCCTGAAACCCCATAGTACCCTGATAGAGAGCATCAAGCAGCACTGAACTGCATCCATGTTATTGAATGGTGGCCTCAAGAAATGATCTTTATAAGAGCAACTTCCAGTTACTAATGTGCAGCCCCAGTGAAGGGGGCTGCTCAAGCAGGACTAGGGAAGGGATTGTTACCCAGTACTGAGCACTGGTGAGGCCACATCTTGAGTTCTGGGTTCAGAACTCTCACTCTAAGAAGCACATTGAGGTGGTGCAGGCAAAGGGCTAGGAAGCTGGTGAAGGGTCTGGAGAACAAGTCTTGAGAGGAGCAGCCCAACACAACCATGGCTATTAAAGCATGTCTCCAAGTGCTATGTCTACAGGTTTTCTGACCTCCTCCAGAGAAGGAGACTCCACCACCTTCCTGGGCAGCTTGGTGCAGTGTTTGATAGCCTTTTTGGTGAAGTTGTTTCTTCTAATATCCAACCTAAACCTTTTAGGGCTGGATTTTTGCAAGGCCTGCGTCGCTATCCCATTCCCATGAGCACCACCAGAGGTGGGCTTGCTCTCAAGCTGGAGCTGACACTCCAGTGCAGAGCCAAGCCACTGGGCTCATCAATAGGATGTCTGAAGCTGGTTTAGGGCAGCTTATTTTTAAAGCAAGCTAACCCACAAGGGTGGCCTCAGCCCTGTGCAGAAATACTCCAGGTAGGGCAAAAATCGCCCTCTGCAGCTAAGAGCATCTTTCCCATTGGTTGGCAGACACCTTTCTGAAGCAGCCCAGCTGTCTGGGAGATGAGAAATGCCCTTTTCAGTGAGCAGCTTCACAGATGGCAGCGCTGTGGATCACAGGGAAGCAGGCTGTCAGGCAAGCTGAAGTGGCGTGGGCACTCCCCGCGGGCACGCACACGCGTGCGCACAGCCCGCCCTGCCCGCCAGCCGGCATGCTGGGGGCGAGCTGCTGGGTGAGCCAGAAGGAGAAGGATGCTTCAGGCTAGCAGGAGAAATTGGGGAAGCTGGGGAACTGTCAGTTTGTGTGAAGAGATCTGGAGTGTGAGCAGGATGCAGTGATTTGGGGCAGGACTGTGTGTGTGAATGCACCGTGGCACTGGGTGAGGTGGATGTGGGGACCATGAGATAAATCCTTCCCCCTTACCCATGCTCTCCTCTTCCTCAGGGATTCACTGTGTTCATAGAAGTTTGAACTCATAGAATCATAGAATCATGGAGTCAGACTCCTAGAATTATGGAATTATAGTCATGGAATCATAAATTCTTAGAATCATAGAATTGTGGAACCATGAAATCAGAGTCATAGGGTCATAGATTCATAGAACCATAGAAGAACCATAGTTGGAAAAGACACTTTTCCCTTTAACAAGCCCAAGACCTAAGGGAAGATGCTCACTGATCTGCACAGACAGGGAAGGAATCCAGAATTTAGAATCAGAGAATCATTTTGTTTGGAAAAGACCTTTAAGTTCAAGCCCAGCCATTATTTAACTCTACCAAGTCCACTGCTACACCATGTCCCTCAGCACTACAGGGATAGGGATTCAACCACCATGATGTACTTTGAGAACCTTGATGGAAGACGCAGGCAAGGCCATGGTGTTAGGCAGGAGGCTGGAACACAAATCACTGCAGCTCCTATTCCTCTCCTACACCTCCTTCCCCTGCTCCTTTCTGACCACCTCCCTGCCAGGCCACTGAAACATAAACCCTTCCAGCACAGTGCAACTCTTGCTAGAACAAATTGTTGCTGGCATTGTGGGTTATTTAAATCCACATATTATCTCTTCCTCTGTATTACATTAGCTTCCTCCCAAACCTTCGCCATCTGTTCCACCCTCGGTTATGAATGTGAGAAAACTGAACATGCTGCTTCACAGCTCCAGCACTTCCAAAGGATGATGTGCATCCTAATGGCTCTTCTGTGTGCCTTTCCATGCAGGCTGTGCCCCTTCCTTAGTGCCCAGCATTCACTGGGAAGAGCCATGAATGGTGGATTAGTGGCTGTTTGCCTCCAGCGTTAGCTCCAACGCTCCTCCTGGGCAGGAGGTTTGTGTAGGATGGCACCAGCGGGCAGGCTGCGAGGTGGGAGCCGAGTCTAACTTGAGCTGGGTGGGGAGAGACAGCAGGACTGCTTGTGCCAGCGATCTACCCAAAGAACGTGTGGCTGTCAGCAAGGAGCAATGGCGGTTTCATTCCTCCCAGCTCCTTGTCACCATGTGAGGTCATGTTATCAAAGGTGCTGGACCATCTGTGAGTGGCTGTGGCTGTCAGCAACATGAAATCACAGAATCGTGGAATGTAATGGCTTGGAAGGGACCTCTAGAGGTCATCTTCTAGTCCACCCCCTCTTGCAGTCAGCAGGGACATCTTTAGCTAGAGGAGGTTGCTCAGAGTCCAGTGAAGCCTGACCTTGAATGTCAAAGGGTTGGGGCCTCCACCACCTCCCTGGGAAACCTGTTCCTAGTGTTCTACCACCCTCATAGTAAAGAACTTAATGGTGGTTTCATCTCTCCTTTGGGACCTGTGTCTCTTCCAGCTCCCTACCACCATGTGAGGTCATGTTATCGATGGTGCTGGACCATCTGTGAGCCCCCCAGACTTCAACAGAGTTGATGTCCAAGTCTGACTTGAGCTGGGTAGGGAAAGGACTGCTTGTGCCAGCAATCTATCTGAGGAACCTCTGTCTGTCAGAAAGGAGAAATGGTGATTTCATTCCTCCTAACTCCTTTGGAACATGTGTCCCTCCCAGCTCTCTGCCACCACTTGAGGTCACATTATCAACAGTGCTGGACCATCTGTGAGCCCCACAGACTTCAACAAGGTTGATGCCCATGCAATTACTGCTGCTGCTTCTCCCTTCTGAAAGCCTGTCAGGTTTCTAATGCTGCCTGTCATCTCTCTAGTGCTGCACAGGCATCTCTGCTAGGAGCTAAGGACAGCCTGGCACCTGCTTGTGTGCTCACTGGTGTGTGCTCAGACTCGGTGAGATGTGTCCTAGGGTGCAGTTCACCAGCAAACACAACCGTGTTCAGCCCTTCTTCCATGCCCTGTGGTTGCTCTCAAGCCTGTGCTGAAGCTTGTGAGGTGAACAGGAAGCCAGAAAGCTACAGGGCTGAGCGTGGGGGAGATTTATCCACAGCAGGGAAACTGTGGCAGATCTAGAGTTTAGTTCACAGAATCATTACAGCTGGAAAAGCCTCTAAGCTCATCTAGTCCAGTCATGAACCCAACACCACTATGCCCTTCTTGTTTCCAGTTTGCTGATACCTTCTGGCACTGCAACCCCACTGAGGTCCTTGTACCCCCTCCTGGCTCAGCAGTATCCACACACCGAAGACCCTGAGCTGTGTCACAACCTGCAGATCAGTGCGCAGCTTAGGAATGCAACCCCTCTGTAATGTCCCCTTCTCCATGACCATGGTCCCCTTCTCTCCATGACCATGTTTCTTTCCTCCACCTGGGTCAGATCTCCAGTACAATGTGGTGACCAGGCCACTGCTCCAGTGCCACCACATAGTGGTGGAGCGACAGAGAACTGCTGCAGGTTGTCGTAACCTCCAGCTCCCTGGATTTGAGCACTGATGTTGCAACAAGGATCCACCACACTCTTAGGCCAGCATGATGCTGCCATAACCACAAGGAAGCCTCTCCAACACCTTGCCTACTCCTGCAGCTTTCCCACCAGGTGACCACTCACAGTCCCAGCCATTATGTATTTTTATTGCTGGCCCTGAGCTGCAAAACAAAACTCAAAGCTTGCTGCTCACAACCTCCAGCGAAAAACCTGCTGTTCCCACCAAGGCAAGCTGCAGAGAAAGCCCCCTACCAGGGTCCAACACATGCTGTTATGGAGGATGGGAGAAGGGAGGAGGCAGGATTCATGGCACAAACCCATCATAATCTGGGGGTCAGCTCTGCAGGCAGAGCAACCTCCCTTTCTGCTCCGCTGCAGCACCACAGCGGCACCGCACTGGGTGTCTCAGTCACCCTCCACCACACCATTTCACCTACTTACCGTACTGGATTTGAGCGCATCCCCACTGTCCTCTTCAGATTCTAGTGCAACAGGTAAAGATTTCTGTGGTGGGGAGAAAGTTAAGTCCCACCTTAGTAGCCGAGGCTCAGCTTTGTCCCCGAATCTCAGGTTTTCCAGTTTCTGCACCGTGGGCTCGGCAGAGGAAGCTGGCCTGAAATTCTCTTTGTTCTGGGACTTAGACCTTAGTCTCTGAACCCCAAAGCCCCGTTCTTCCCCGCGGTGGTCATCGGACATGCTCCTGCAGGGTCCTCCTTTGCTATAGTGTCTTTTTTGGGTGTGAATCTCTTGCATATAAGAATCCATCCTCATGAGGGGCTTCATTTCCATCTCGTAATTGCTCATCTTCTCCTCATCCAGCTCAAGCAGCTTGGAGCTCCCTGAGCTGTGGTTATGGGATCTGTGGTGGGAAGTCCATGAAACTGTGGCTGGGGAATCTGTCCACCTCTCTCTTTGCTTGTGGTTGGAGGCCGAATGTTTATGTCCTCCGCTCCGACCTCTGTAGTCTTCAGGGACCGAGGCTGACCCCAGCTGAGTGCTGCGCAGGGTCCCGCTTCTCACACCGCGTGTCCCACTGACCTTCTCTTCGCTCCAGCTGTTGGGTCGCAAGTAGTCCCCACCGCGTCCCTCCAGCAACATCTGGATCTCCCCACCCCTTTCTTCGTCCACCGACACCTGCCTGGAGAAGTGAGCGCTCTTGTTCCTGCAGGAAGGCCCCAGGGGTGGGGTGGAGGAAGGACTGGCAGGGAAGCTCTGCAGCGGGCTGTCATCAGGAGTCAGGTCGGAGGGGGTGGTGCCCTTGCGGTACAGCTCGGGGCTCTCTTGCTGGAGCGGTGTCCCGGTGGAGAGGACCTCAATGTCGTCGCTCGAGTTCTGGCGCTTCGGCCGCTGGCATTCAAGCCCTTTTTGTGTAGCCATCAAGAGAACAGACAGAGGGGGAGAGAAAGGCAACAGGATTATTTCTATTCTGTGGGCACCCACAGGGTTTTTCAGGTCAAAGAATAGAGCTGAGCGTGTTGGAGAGTGGGGGAACCTCGGGACAAGACCAGGACAGCAGCGTGGCACAATAAAACAGCTTCTGCTACTAGACCATGGGAAAGGGCGTAGCTGGTTTTACACCAAACCTATCATCACCTCCAGTGTCTCCAGAGCAGTGTAGAGGGAGCAGCTGCAGCCCAGCATGGGAAACAGTTCGGGATCACTTGCCTGCCTTGTCATGACAGAGCTCTGTGCTGTCATGGGGTTCTCCACGGAGCTGGAGTTCTCCATGGCTGTAAACCCAAGGGCTACTGACCCTGTTAGAAACCATCTGGTACCCCCATGACTGTCATTTCCAGCTGATTCTCCTTGTCTGGAGATATTCCAAACCCACCTGGACATTGTTCTCCTGGGCAAACTGTTCTGGGTGACCCTGCTTTAGCAATGGGGTTAGACTAGATGATCTCCAGAGCTCACTTCCAACCCTCACCGTGCTGGGATTCTGAGATTCTCTGATTCTAGTTCAGACAGGCTCAATGGTGGCTGCTCCTTTGGTGCCTGCAGCTTTCACTGTCCCTGGACACCTTCCTTCCTTGGAGACATGCAGACTCCAGTCCCATACAGACAAGAACATTTCCCCACTCAACCCTCCCTGCTGGGCATGCTTGGAGAGCACACAGGTGGTCATGCCTCAGATATTTGGGCAGGAACAAAGTAGCACATTCAGAGCTACAGCAGTGCAATACACAATCACAGAGTCATAGAATAGTTTGGGTAGAAAGGGACCTTAAAGATCACCTAGGTCCAACTCTATTGCAGTGAGCAGGGGCATCTTCAACAAGACCAGGTTGTCGAAAGCCCCATCCAGCCTGGCTTTGAACACTTCCAGGGATGGGACATCCACAACTTCTCTGGGCAACTTGTGCCAGTGTCTCACCACCCTCACAGTGAAGAATTTCTTCTTTAAAGGCCAGATCAGATCTTTACCATACTGACTGCACTTGATCCCTCAGAACCCAGAGGACAGCCAAGATGACATCTCCCTGGGGACAGGGGCTTCAAGAGCAGTTGAGCATCTTCTGCTGGAGACCAGCTGTCAAGACACATGTTGCTTGTCTGGACACTCATTAAAAAAACTGTAACTTATTAATCCTTGATGGAACACCAAATTATTTCAAGGGGGAGCGAGCTCACAGTGGTTAATTCTCATTTTACCCTCTCAAGGCATAGCTGCTCCCAGCTAACGCCATGCTCAATTAACATGAATAATTTGATAAATATATTAACTGCCTAATGCCCCTGAAATGCATCTAATTGCAATTGCCATGGCTAGACATGAGAGAAAAGAGTCTGCAAAAGGAAAAACTCAATTTCTCCCCATGCTTTAAAAAACCAGCAACAAAACAACCCTCTGAAGCTCTTGCTCTAATCTCCTCACTTCTGCTGAGTAATTTTCTCTTATTGCATCATCTTGAGGAGCTGCTGCTGGGACCTGCCTTTGCCCACAGCCCTCCCTGTGTCCCACCACACCGTGGACTGGGTGTATGAAGGGGGTGCTGGAAACATGGGGATGCCCTTACAGGGTAAACAGTTATGAGGCTGCTTGGAAGTGTCCTGCTGAAGCGATTTCTCAATGGGAAATTCTCTCTAGTGACTGTCAAATCTGGTGGTATCTGCCACCAAAATTTCTCTGTGTGGTTTGGGACAACACCCAGATAGTTCAGCATTAGTTCATTCCCTGGGTCTCTCTTTATCTGTGGAAGACTGAACCTCCTGGGATTTAACTGGGGCCCCTGAGCAATCCTTGTACTGGTGGGATAGTGCTGTGTGAAGGAGAAAGGTGGAGCTCCCCAGCTGTGTTCTCAAATGTCAGTGGGGACAAATGCAGAATGATGTTGTGGCTGTTGCTGAGATGTTCCCATTTCAGTGTGGGAACTGAGGAAGGGTGGGAACTGGCTTCCTGTGAGAAAGCTGCAAATCCAGCTATGGGAACAGCCCCACCCAAGGCTTTGGGTGTCCCTGTTCATCTCAGGCTTTGACTGATCTTCCTCAATTTGGTCTCCAGGGGTCTTGCAGGAATTACAGGGGCTTGAATGCTTCCCAGCAGCTCTGACAACCCAATGTCACAACCAGCCACAGCCCCACTACACCCTCTGCTTCTGCACCTTAGCTCCAGCCCCAGTCTTCTCTGGTCTCCTGAGCCCCATGATGGATGTGAAAAAGCCCAGTGGTGCTCCAGCATCCTCACCCTGGAGACCCACACTGAAGGCTACATTGTTAAGCATCTTGTCCTAAATCTTCCCCTTCCAGACCTAAAATGAGAGATTTCTTCCTCTCCATGGGTTAATTCCTGGAGTTTTGCAGCTCCTGGCTGGGCTCAGGGATGAGCAGAGGCAGGTGATGCCCCTCCAGCCCTGGAGCTCATGGGGATGCAGGCATTTCCTTGTGGAGGGACTCGACAGATGCACGGTGCCGTCTTGCCGGCTTTTGACACCCGAGGATGTGCAACAATTATTCTGAGCTAAAATTAGTCAGGGAGCACGTGGTGTTCCTGGAAGAACGGTTGTGAGAGCGTGAAAGAGGATGTGCAGCACCAAATCTGGAATTCCAGCAGCATTGAGGCAGCTGGGCCCAGTTGTGGCACCTTCAAAGGCAAGCGTGTGTCCCCCAGCTGCTTCCGTGCCCCTGAGGAGCCATGTGTGGGATTCAGGAGTGGTGCTGAGCTCCTGCCTTCAACACCAAGGTGCTGTCATCACCCTGGGGGAGTCAATTCACCAGCACCATCCAGATTGTGTGCCAGGAACTGTTGAGGGACAAACACAGTGAGTGAGATGGGGCCATGGAGGGTCTCACCACCATGGTGAGAAACCACCATGGTTGGAAAACCACAGTGGAGAGGGTGATGCAGGGTCCTGAGCAGGGATGTGTTTTGGTTTTCCAGCTGAAGACTTTGTGGTGCTGTCATAGTGTGTTTGGGCTTGCTGGAGCAGGAGCTGGTGCCCGCAGGCCTGGAGTCTGTGTCTGTCAAAACAGGGGCTCTGCTGAGTGGGTGCAATGGGCCAGGATGCTTATGGGGCTGGCAGTGAGGTGGGCACAAAACCTCCTGGAATGCTGTCAAGGTAGGTGGCACACAGCACCCATGGCACCCTGCAGGGTGGGTACATCCAGCACCCATGATGCTGTACAAAGTGGGTGGCATATAGCACCCATAGTCCTGTGCAAGGTGGGTGGCACACAGCACCCACAGCACCCTACAAGGTGGGCATGTCCAGCACCTACCACACTGTGCAAGGTGGGCACACAGAGCACCCGTGCTGCTGTCCAAGAAGGGCACATCCAGCACCACGACACTGTGCGAGGCAGGCACACGCAGCACCCATGACACCGTGCAGTGTGGCAGCAGCAGCTCACTGCGTCCCTGCTGCTGCTCTCCCCAGCCAGCCAGCAGCTTGCAGCCTGAGGTTCCAGGGTCTGTGGGGTGCGGCGGCCGCTCGCAGCATTTATCTGCCTGACTTGCTCCGCGGGCGCTCCCAGGTTCCTCAACACATCTTGGATGCTGTGTTTGTTTTTTAATGTGCTCTGAGTGGAAGCTCCTTCCTTCCCCCCCCGCCCTTCACTCACACACAACCCACCCAGAGCGTGAGCACCAGAAAGACGAGCCCCAACACAAGTCGAGCACCATGTCCCCGTCTAGAAGCTAGTAAAAAATGCATTACCTAAAAATATCTTTTCAAGAGGTGCTTTAAACCAGCAAAATCTCTCGGCGAGAGGAAATGGAGATGAGGAATATCTCAGGGCTGAAGAAGCCCCTGGGACCACGCAGCCCTGTGAAAAAGCTCAGATCTCTGCTACACAAATTGGGCCTCTGCAAGAGGAGAAGCACCGAGAGCTGTTTGAACAACAGGGCTGTGCCTTCTTCCAGCGAGCAGGGGCTTCGGCTGCCGGGGCTGTGCCTGCCGGGGCTGTGCCTGCCTTGCCCCCTGAAATGCCCATCGACACGTGGCCATGTCTCGGGTGAGGGTTCGCCGTGCACATCACTCCAGCCCGGGCAGCTTCATGACTGGAGCCAGACCTCAAAGCCTGTCTGGCTCATCACTGCTGAGCTGTGGGATGCCCCCAGCCACCCCCACAGCCTCCGTGCCTCAGTTAAGTGGGGACTCGTGCATGGGCTGGCTGGTCCAAAAGATCCGAGGATCCCTTTTCCCCTCGCCTCAGGGAACAGCACCGTCAACGTGAGTCATCAGCACCAGCCCCTGGAGCAATTAAACTGAATGAGTAATCTTCAGCTAGAGAACTGGAAGGGGGAGAGAATAATGATAGAAGCCTCCTAATGAGGATTCAGTGCAGGAAAAGTTTTGAATAAAACCATTCACATCTATTAATTACTATGTTAATTATTGCTGTGGGGACCTGGAGCTTTCCACTCCCACGAACAGAGCCCTTCTTGCTCCTGGATGGGCACAGCATTCATGGGGTGACTCCTCCTCATGCACCCACCAGCTGCAGACCCCTGCTCAACCACTTTTTGCCTTCCTCCTGCCTGAACTTTTGCTGAGCCTGAGCCTCTTTTCAATGAGCAAAAATTGGGGCAAACCAGCAAGAAAGGTGGAAGATGATGATGATGATGATGATGATGATGATGATGATGATGATGATGATGATGATGATGATGATGGAAGGAAGAGCCACTGGGCAAACTTCAAATGTGCATTTCCCTAACACCTTTGCACACCCAACTTAGGTACCAACGTGTTGCCCAGTTCTGCAAGCCCAAAAGTATGTTCAAAGAAATCATGAACCATAAGAGCCATGGGGATAAAATCAGTGACCACCTCTGGGACCATTTGTGTTTGCAGTTTTGCTGTCAGAGCTCTTGTTTTGTTTTCTTCTCTGCAGCCATCAAGGGCTATGAATTAAAGAAACAGAGGTGGTTTGGTGTGGAAAAAAAGGACATCCTGGTAATGACAGAACTGCACAGGATGGGAGCACTGAATACTGAAGGCCTTGTGCTAACGACAGGACTGCACAGGATGGGAGCACTGACTACTGAAGGCCTTGTGCTAAAACTCCCCAAAACTGGTGTAAGAGGGCCGTATCCCACCCCAGGAGTCCCAGTGAGGACTGGAAGATGTGAGCACAGACTGAGCTGCAAAGGGCTTGGTTTTGATGGGTTTGGGTCTCTGCAGAGTGGAGCAGAGAGAGATGGGGAGTGGAAGCCACATCTGTGGTGCTGGGCAGCACAGCACCAGGCACTGACCGTTCTCCCTGTGCTGGAAGGAAGGCGAAAACTCTTTGGCAGTGATCCTGGCGATCCGCGCTTCCTCCTGAGCTTTCTGCGCCGCTGTCACAGCCGCCTCCGCCTTGGCCCTGGAGTGAGAGGTCCTGCAAGGCAACCAGAAAGACAAAGACCACATCAACAACCTTCCCTCTGCAGACCAAGGCGTGGAGAACCCCAAATTACCTCTATGAAATCCCTTCACTCCAAGCCTTCTTGGTTGTGACGGAGGAGCTGCCATCGGGAGTGGGGACTCCTTGGGGAATGGCTGATGCTACATCAACAGTATCTCCACAAACTGCTTCTCAGTCTGCAAATCACCCAGGAAATTTGGAAATAGGGGCTGGGTGCTTTGCTTCCCCAGAGAAGGATCACCCCAAAGCAGGCTGGTCACCTCCGTCCCGCATCTGTCATAGACCACAGCCCAGCAGACATCTACAGCAACCTCTGCATGCATCACCTGCCAGTCTCTGGGGCTGAAGGCCTAAAGTGAAAGTCAACAAGCTTTTTTTAACCAAAACCATTTGCTGTTGGATGAAAAAGTGAAGATTTCCACCCTCACCATATGTTTCGTGCAGAACACTGGATGTGAATACAAGTGCAATAGGTCAACGAGAGCAGAAGTAGCTGAGGAGCCATCAGTACTGCCTCTACCACCCCCAGCACACCTTTTTCAGGGCTATTCTCCACTCTGGATGAGCAGTGGTCACCTGCACTCACCCATTACCACTGACTCCCAAGACAATTGCGTTTGATGGTGCTTCATCCCATCTCTCAGGACTGACACCTTCATACAGCCCCTCCACAGTGTTCCTGTGAGCATCCTCCAGAGGGTGGTTTGCCCCTTTCCCTGGGTTGAGAGATCATGGAATCACAGACTCATGGAATCACAAAATCATGGAATCATAGAACTGTTTTTGTTGGAATAGACTTTTAAGCTCATTGAGTCCAACCATTATCTAGTTCTAGCAAGTCTGGTGCTAAGCCATGCCCCTCAGCACCACATCTCTGTGTCTTTTAAACACCTCCATGGATGGGGATTTCAACTACCTTCCTGAGGAGCCTGTTCCAGTGTTGGGGAGAAGTTTCCTGTAGTGTTGAAACTAGGCCTCTCCTGGTACAAGGTAAGGATGTTTTTTCTTGTCTTATCACTTGTTACTAGGGAGAGCAGACTGAACCCCACCTCGCTCCAGCCTCCTGTGAGGGAGTTACAGAGAGCCAGAAGGTCTCTCCTCAGCCTCCTTTTCTCCAGGCTGAGCACTCCCAGTTCCTTCAGCTGCTCCTTACAGAACCTGTTCTCCAGACTTTTCACCAGCTTTGTTGCCCTTCTCTGGACCCACTCCAGCACCTCAGTGTCCTTCTTGTAGTGAAGGCCCCAAAATTGTGAGGGACCTTATGGAGGCATTTGAACAAGATGCCTGCTTTCACCCACCCTGGTGCAGGCAAGGCTATGAATAGCTCTGCTGATTGCTCTTCTCTGGACACACTCCACAACCTCGATGTCTTTCTTATACTGTGGCACCCAGAACTGAACACACTACTCAATCTGTGACCTTGCTAGGGCTGAGTGCAGGGCCACAATCACTTCCCTGCTCCTGCTGGACATGCTGTTTTGATGCAGGCCAGGATGCTGTTGGCCTTCTTGATCGTCGGGGCACACTGCTGGCTTGTGCTCAGCCAGCTGTCCTCTAGCATGCTCGCATCCTTTTCTACTGGGCTACTTCCAGCCACTCTCCACCAGGCCTGTGGTGTTGCATGGGGTTGTTGTGACCAAAATGCAGAACCCAGTACTTGGTCTTGTTAAATCTCATTTTAACGGAACGCCTGTATTCACCCACCCTGGTGCAGGCAGGGCTATAAATAGCTCCCCTGATTTCCCTCCAAAACCAGGCTCTCCATCTCCTTTAATCATGTTGGTTTGTTTTTGGTTTGTTTTTTTCCCTGTCACTTGCTGAATTCCCTCTAATTTCTTGACATCTGCTCGAGGAGGAGTGTCACTGCTGACAGGCTCCTAGAGATGGAAAACAGGGGCCAATAGCCTGCCCAGCGTGGCATTGTGCAGCACAAGTTGTCTTTGCTCTAATAAATGCTTTATTACATAAACTGGATGCTCTGGAGTAGCTGAGGGAGCAAATCCAACCTCTTCCCTTCTAGCTGTTGAAGGTGGTGAAGGGGATGCAGTGTTCCTCTGTGAGCAATGCAACTAAAAATGGGATTTACATTATTTTCTTTCCTGGGTTCAGTGCTCACTCTGCTCAACACTCAGGCAGGGTTGGAGGAGTAGACAAGCATGGTAGGTATCCCAGTTCACAGAATTACAGAGTGCTAGGGGGTTGGGAGGGCCCTCCAGAGATCATCGAGCCCAACCCTGCTGCCACAGCAGGGGGATTCAGCTCTCTTAGGAGGAGCAGGGGTGCTTTGAGCAGGAGCTGCAGCAAATTCATGGGAAAGGAGACACAAACTGCTTTTGTATTTTAGGGAATTACAGAATTGTTCTGTTTGGAAGATATCTTTAAGATCAAGTGCAACCATTGACCCAGCACTGCCAGAACAACACTAAGCCATGTCCCTCAGGACTCCTCCAGGAGTGGGGATTCCACCACTGCCCCAGGCAGCCTGATCCAGGCCTTTACAACCCTGAAGGTGAAGAAATAGTTCCTCATATCCAACCTAAAATTCCCCTGGGGCAATTTGAGGATGGTTCTTCTCATCCTGTCATTTGTTACTAGGGAGAAGAAACCAACCCTCACCTGGCTCCAGTCTTTCAGGGAGTTGCAGAGAGACAGAAGGTCTTCCCTCAGCCTCCATTTCTCCAGGTTGCACATCCCCAGTTCCCTCAGCCACTCCTCAAAAGACTTGTTCTCCAGACCCTTTACCAGCTTAGTTGCCCTTTTCTGGACCCACTCTAGGACCTCAATATCCTTCTTGGAATGAGGGGCCCCAAACTAAACCCAGTAGTCTAGGTGTGCCCTCACCAGTGCTGAGTACAGAGGTACAATCACTTGTTTTGGCACAAACATGGTCAGTGGGAAAGGCTGGAGCATCAAACCTGCCAATTAAACCACCCCAGTGCCAAGGACAGAGCCATCTGAGGCTTAGAATTCACATGCTGGCTCTCTGATGTTGTTGAAAGGTCTGGCATCCTCCATGGGATCTTCTTAATGGTCTGGATGTTGGCTCACAAAGATCCTTCATCCATCTATCTCTCTGCCATCTCCTCGGACTGAAAACTGTCTGGGGAAGAGACCACCCTCCTGTAGTGCAGCACAGTGACAGCAGCCTGGGTCCCCACTGGCTTGATAGGGAGGATTAATAACGTCTGAGAGTGTCTGGACCAAACTCAGCAGGCAGGATTACACACTGCCTCCCTAAACTCCTCCCTGGAGATGCCACTGGAGGCACTTATCTGTCGCTTCTTGCCAGGGAAGGAGGCTGGAAGTGCTGAGGAGCAGCTTGTGCCACATCCAAGGGTCCTGAGGACATACAATGCTGTCTGCAGAGCAGGAGGTTATGCTGGAAGAGCATATGTGGAGCCACCAGCTAAGCCCTGCTCTCCTCCTGAACAATCATCACCTCCCTTTTTTTTTCACCAAAATGGGACAAAATCACCATCCCTGGGGAATGGATGGTCTTCCATCTCTGGAAAACTCTCTCCAGGCAAAAAAGTGTCCTTGTGGCCAAAAAGGGAAAGTCCCCTGGGATGTGTGAAGAAGAGTGTGGCCAGCAGGTGAAGGGACATTCTCCTCCCCCTCCACTCTGCCCTAGTGAGGGCACAGCTGGAGTATTGTGGCTAGTTCTGGGCTCCCCAGTGCAAGAGAGAACTACTGGAGAGAGTCCAGTAAATGATGCTGAGGGGACTGCAACATCTCTCATATGAGGAAAAGTTGAGTGACCTGGGGCTGTTTAGTCTGGGGAAGGGCAGCCTCAGAGGGGATCTGAGAGAGGATCTGACCAAAGCTCAACAACAGCTAAACAGCAGGGGGCAAGAGGATGGGGCCAGAATCTCTCCAGTGGTAGCCAGCAGCAGGACAAGGGGCAATGAGCACAAACTGGATCCCAGGAGGTTCCATCTGAACATGAGGAGAAAATTCTTTGCTGTGAGGGTGCTGGAGTCCTACAGCAGGCTGCACAGAAAGGCTGTGGAGTCTCCTTCTCTGGAGAGATTCCAATCCCACCTGGATGTTATGATCCTGGGCAAGCTGCAGGGGGGGCTGGACTTGATGGCCCTCAGTTTAGGAAAGATGTTGAGTTGCTGGAAGGTGTCCAGAGAAGGGCAACAAAGCTGGGGAGGGGTTTGGAGCACAAGCTCTATGAGGAGAGGTTGAGAGAGCTGGGGTTGCTTAACCTGGAGAAGAGGAGGCTCAGAGGAGACCTTATTGCTCTCCACAACTACCTGAAGGGAGGTTGTAGCCAGGAAAGGGTTGGTCACTTCTCCCAGGCAACCAGCATCAGAACAAGAGGACACAGTCTCAAGATGTGCCAGGGGAAGTTTAGGCTGGATGTTAGGAGGAAGTTCTTCACAGAAAGAGTGATTGGCCAGGGATGTGGTGGAGTCCCCATCACTGGAGGTGTTTAAGAAGAGACTGGATGGGGTGCTTGGTGCCATGGTTTAGTTGATTAGATGGTGTTGGGTGATAAGTTGGACTTGATGATCTCGAAGGTCTTTTCCAACCTGCTTTGGTCTATGCTATGCTATGCTATGCTATGCTATGCTATGCTATTCTCTCTCCCACCATGCTGTGATTCTGTGACAAATCAATGCCATTAATGAAGCCATCTCCCATCTAAACTCCACTCAGTGCCTACAAAGCGGATAGAAGGCAGAGGCGCAGGGAGGCTTAATTGTTTGTAATGCTGCCTAAGATGCTTGGAGGAGAGACGTCCTGGGAGTGAAAAGCAGAATTATGGTGATCTATAGGTGGCATAATAAAATACATGAGCATCCCCAAATAAATGCAAGTAATCCCGTTAGTGCTCGCAGGACTGTGTCACACAGGGAATTTAACAGCTGTCTCCTTCGCACACGCCTGCTGCTCGGAGCCTGCACTCAATCTTAATCCCCCAGTTAATTGCTGGAGTTTATTTCCCAGGAAGGCAGGTATTTCTCCCAGGCCTGATCTGATCACTCTTCTCCTCCTGCCCCGAGTGCTGTCATAAATCTTAGGATCATAGAATCGCAGCATTGTTCTGGTTGAAAGAGACCTTTCAGTGTAACAAGTCCCAGCTGTTAACCCAACACTGCCAGGTCGCCACCAAACCATGTCCCTCAGCACTACATCCCCTCCGAGGATGGGCACTCTACCATCCTAGACAGAGAAGCCATCCTGGAAACCACAGTCAAAACAAGGCTAGATCTTCCCTTGTTCACGAGTGTCCGGTGAAAGATGCTGAGGGGCCTGGAGCATCTCTGTGAAGAGGAAAGGCTGAGAGACCTGGGGATGTTTAGCCTGGGGAAGAGCAGCCTGAGAGGGGATGTTCTTAATGCTCAGCAAGAGATAAAGCTCAGGGGGCAAGAGGATGGGGCCAGACTCTTCTCAGCAGTGCTCAGCAACAGGACAAGGAACAAGGGGCACAAACTGGAACCCAGGAGGTTCTTTCTGAACAGGAGGAGAAAATTATTTGCTGTGAGGATGCTGGAGTCCTGGAGGCTGGCCGTAGAGGTTGTGGAGTCTCCTTCTCTGGAGAGATGCCAAAACCCACCTGGACATTGTGATCCTGGGCAAGCTGCTGTGGGTGACCCTGATTTAGCAGAGAGGCCGGACTAGATGATCTCCAGAGCTCCCTCCCAACCCCCACCGTGCTGGGATTCTATGAAACTGCTTAAAAACTGGGTTGGGAGGTAAAATAAGTTTACAGAGCACCAGAAATATTTCTGACTGGAGCTGGGTTCTAAGCAGCATGTCTGTTAGCACAGACCATTGAGGGCTCTCAAAGCTGTGGAGATGCAGTGCTGAGGGACATGGTTTAGTGGTGACCTGGCAGTGCTGGGTTAAACAGTTGGACTTGGTGATCTGAAAGACCTTTGCCAGCCAAAACATTTCCATGAGTCTATGAGTAGGTCTTTTCTATATTGCCTGTACAAATCAACCCACCTGCAAGGGAGCTCAAAAATCCCAGCTCCTGGTAACTACAGAGGGATTCATCATCTTCTCCCCTTTATTTTTCATTTCATAGCTCAGATGAAGGGGCAGGAGTGATGGAAAGGCTATTCTCACATTCCAGGCCTTACAAATGAACTAAGAAAGATGAGATCAAAGGAGAATCTATTATGAAAAGGTTCTTCCATGCAGCTTTTTTAACTCCTACCGTCTGACAGGTCCATATTTTCCTGGAAAACATGGAAAACCACCAGGGGCTGAAGGCTTCGCTTCAGCAGCTGAGCACTGCTTGCTCTTGGCCCTCACAAGTGGTGAGGATGGAGTTAACCAGCTCATGAGCTCATAATGAACAGCCTCAAGTTCTCCTAAGGGGCTAGGCTGGCTCCACTGGATACACTTTGTCTCACAGGTCAATATGTAATCAGGCAGCTTTGGGGGTTGTCTCCTTGTTGTTTTTTTTTAATGCATCTTTATCTTCCTCCAGGAGGAAGGTTTCCTCCCTCCATTACAGGGCTTCATCTATTTTTCAAATGGCAAAATTCAATTAAAACAGAGGCCAGGTGCAAGAAAAGACACCAGGAACTGTTCAGAGGGGGCACCGAAGACTCAGTGCTTTGCTTGGCCAGGGAAGTGTTGGGGTCACTTCATCCTGGGAAGGGATGGCTGGATGAGGTGGATGCACTTTGTCCTGGGAAGGGATGGAAAGAGGAGGCAAGGAAAAGGAGCCGTTGAGTCCAGCCACCCCATGTGCCAAAAACCAGGCTGAGTCCCTCAACTGTGTTGACTCACCCAGGGCTATTTTATGCTCCTCCCGGCACAACAGAGAGCAGAATCTGGCCCTGATTGCCAAGATGCTCCAAGAAACACAAAGCACAAGTCCCCAGTTGATGGATGCTGGTAACCAAAGCCCAGAGCTGAGGTGAGAGCAGCAATGCTGATGCAACCGTCTCCCATGGCTACCTGCTCACTCCCGCACGCAAGGCGACGTGCTTCAGCTCCCAACCCTGCCGGCATGGGCTCGATAGCTGCAACCAGCACTAGGGAGGGATGGGGAGTTGGGAAGAGGCTCTGCCTGCTCAGGGCAGTGTCTCAAACCCTGCCTGAAAGGAGGGGAGGCTTGGCTGGTCTTCATGCTCTCCTAGATGGGACAAATTGGGACTGAATTATTAATAGCCGCTGCAGACTGTCTGGCTTCTACCTCTGCGGGAGCATCTCTGATTTAGGGCAGAGCTGGGGAGAGCTGCAGTGTCCATTCTGCCTCCTTCTGCCCCCAGCATGGGCTTCAGCTCAACAGCCTTCATCAGGATGCTCAGCAGCATCCCACATCCTGCACCCCTCTGGTCCCAAAAGACAGGTGGAACAACCTGGCTGCGAGGGCTGGGGTAGGCACGACCCTGTCTAGACGTTTCCTTCGGGGAGTGAGGAGGTGGCAGCAATTAACAACCTGTTTGTTATTTTCCCTATCTGGCATTTATTGCCCCGATAAAACCCACTCTTAATTTCAGCTTGCCTCTTTCCACAGCTCTCCTGGCTTGGTTGTTACCGCACTAGGCTTGCCTTGAGTGATTTGTGAAGGCAGTAATACAGTACTGGTGCTCAGGGGGTGGAATATTAGACACACCAATTAGCTATCTGTGCATAAATTCCCATTTACCTGCTTATCACAGGCATATTTGCCTTGCCCACTTCCTCTGTCTGCTTTTTCCCCCACTTTCCCCCACCCCCCCAGCACTGGAATTCTTAATCAAGAGAAAAAAGCTTCTAATGTGACCTCTGACATGATGTAATGCAGCCAAAAACGTCTGCTCTGGCTCTTTGCAGCCAGACAGAAAGCAGGTGCTGTGCATAGCAAAGAGAAAAAGCTATTCTCCCTCTGCCTGCTTCCAGATTTCCCAGCTCTGGATGGAGATTTCTGGGGGGGTGGGAGGATGGAGCACCCCTCCTTGAGCTCTGTGTACTAGCAATGAGGACTGGGTGAAGGAGTGGGAAACCTCCCATCAGTGAGACAGCAAGAGAGAAGGGTTGGGGGTGGCTGGAATGGCATGGAGTGAAGGGGTGGTTATTGCAGGCTCTGAAAAAATTGCTCAGGAAGTCACATTTCAAGACTCTAGGTTTGAATTGAAAAGGCATAAAGAGTAAATCTCATTAATCTTGAGGAAAAAAATACCTCTGTGAGTGTGTTTGTTATTGCCCAATGAAGGGAAATACAGAGAGGTGTGGAAAATGGTGTGGTCAGAAGGCCAAATCTGAGTTTTCCTGGTTTTACACTGGGAAATGTCATTTAGCATGGGGAAACCATTCCTAAGCCAGCTGAGAGACCTCATGGGGAGCAGGTGGCCATGTCTCAGCTGGGGTATGGCATACAGGAGGTCTCCAAAATTCATGGAGCCAGTTCCCATTGAGCTCATTGCTCCAGGCACCTGTGCCAGATCCTCCTCTACTTTCATATTTTCAGAGAGCAAACTCACCAAGGCCTCATTTGCCATTTTTCTCTGAAACACATTTTTCTGTACATCTGTGTAAGGAAAAAAAAACAACCCAGAGAATCCTAGAATCAGAGACTGGTTTGGGTTGGAAAGGCCCTTTAAAGCTTACCTAGTCCAACCTCTCTGCAGTCAGCAGGGATGTCTTCAACTAGATCAGGTCACTCAGTGCCCCAAACAACTTGACCAGAAATGTTTCCAGGGATGTGGAATCTCCCATGTCTCTGGGCAACCTGTTAAATGCCTAACCTAGATACCCTGGCCTGTGTCCTTCTGTTAGAATAGAATAGAATAGAATAGAATAGAATAGAATAGAATAGAATAGAATAGAATAGAACAGACCAGGTTGGAAAACACCTTTGAGATCACTGAGTCCAACCTATCACCCAACACCATCTAATCATCTAAACCAAGGCACCAAGCACCCCATCCAGTCTCTTCCTAAACACCTCCAGTGATGGTGACTCCACCACCTCCCTGGGCAGCACATTCCAATGACCTATCACTCCTTCTGGGAAGAACTTCTTCCTAACATCCAGTCTAAACCTCCCCTGGCACAGCGTGAGACTGTGTCCTCTTGTTCTGGTGCTGGTTTCCTAGGAGAACAGGCCAACCCCCACCTGGCTACAACCTCCCTTCAGGTAGTTGTAGACAGCAATAAAGTCTCCTCTGTTCCATGCCTTTCAGGAACATGCAGGCAAGATGAGTTGTGCTGGGAAACCAAATTCACGACATGGAATCATGCCAAGTCACAAAGTGGTTTGGGGGACAGGGATGAGCCACAGCCAAACATCACACCCCCGAAATCCTAGGAGAAACGTGGCCCACACCACAGCACACAGCAGGCAGCGAGCTGCATCTTGCCCATGTCCCATCCCTCAGGTCTCTGAACTGTGTCCTTCCCAGTAGAGAAGGGTGAGAATCACCAAAGTGCCATAGCAGCACAATGGTTTCCATCTCACCTTATTGCCATCACCCCAAACTGGTCATGGGATTGCTTAGAATGATTTCATTCATCCCTATTGTTGCTAAACAGACAGATAACAAAATCCAGCCCAGGCACAAGAAAATCCAACTCCATTGACTTCAAAGGGCTGGGCCAGGTGGAGTTGGGACCTGCAAGCACATCTGCCAGCACGCTGCCAGCATGTCCCTCTGACCAAGGGACAAACAGATTAAGCAGAGCCGCACAGACTCATGCCTTGCCCTCCCGGTGGCTTTCCTTCCTGCCTTTTAATTGTTTGCCCCCCAGCAAGGGCAAAGCTGATGGATCTTTCGTACCAGAGACGATGCATGAGCTGCCTTGAGATGTTATTTACAGCTTGCAAGATAATTAACATCTGGAGAGGGAGTCTCATCTCCTGCCATCTGTCACATGAAGCTACAGAGGATGCTACAGTGAGCAATGTGGCCAGACAGTACCTGTCCATCCTAGTGTTTTGGTGCCTGCCAGAGCAGGAGCAAGGCTTTCTTGTGGAAAAAAGACAGATTTGATGCTGTTGTCCCCACTGCTGTCCCAGCCTGACTGACCACAGGAGGAGGATTTGGCATTACTCCAGCTCTTTGCTAGCTCAAACACGTCAGTGATGGGCAGCAATGAACTGCCACCCCAAATAAGACATGGAGGCAGCAAGAGCAAATTCCAGCTCCAGGGATGGAGTTTCCCATTTTCTTGTCAGTTTGGAAAGCATGAGACAATTGCAGAAACGCTGGGAGCATCCTTATCTTCTGGAAAGTGGTGGGTGGTGATGAAAAACCTGCAGGAACCCACTTGGAGAAGGGTTTGGGAAGAGTTATCTTCCAGGAAGGGAAAGGGGCAAGCAGGGAGGAATGCTGTCCAGCTGTCATGGTTTGGATGGGGCAGGTTTCCATGATTTTACTGGGTAATTGTCCTGTACATCACAGAAAATGTCCATAATGGAGATGGGAAACACTGATGCCTCCCTCTTCAGTTCCTGCTCTCCCTGACTGCCAGCAGACAGCCCTCCCTACACACATCCCAGAGGCACAAAAAGCTTCCCTAACCCTTGTGCAAAAATAGTGCATTAGAAACGAGCCTTCCACCAGCAGGCAAAACAGGTCAGAAGAAATCACCAACAACCCTGGGAAAGGGGAGGGAAAAAAAAAGAAGAGGAGGAAAAAGCCCAGGAAATAGCAAGCAAAGGCACAAAAATCTCCAAGGAACCTGCTGGATCATCCACACACTGCAGATCTATCCCCTCCTGCTGAAATCAAAGAGAGAGCAGCAGAAAAGCCCTTCATCAGTGCTGCAGTCGGGTGGGGATTCTGAAATGCACCACAAGCCAAGTTCTAGCTCCCCAAGCAGCCATAACTCAGCCTGCCTGGACATGTGGAGCCTTGAGTTTGGCTGTGGCTGCTGCTGAGGGGAATGACTTCAGGCTGGATCCTGCATTCCGGTTGCATCGCTCTGTCTCCAGGCAGAGCTGACTCTAAAAGGGGAACTGCCAAAACTCTCCTGAGCCCAGCACTGAGTCTTGCACCCAGGAGATGGCAGGGCTTTGGTGGGAGGTGTGGCTGTGGTGGGTCTGCCATAGGTGGCTGGGTGTAACTACCTGTCCTCCTGGATTTGTGGAGGAGAGGTGGGTAAAGATTTGGTCTGGACACAGTCATCCCCAGTCCAGCCACAAATTTGGAGCAGTCTTTGTGGGATCATAGAATGGTTTTGATGGAAAGGGAGGGACCTTTAAAGCTCATCGAGTCCACCTCCCCTGCAGTCAGCAGAGACATCTGCAGCTAGAGCAAGTTGCTCAGAGACCCAGACAACCTGATCTGGAATGGTTCCAGGGGTGGGGCATCTCCTACATCTCTGGGCAACCTGGGCCAAGCTTTCTCCAACCTCAGACTGAAAATGTCCTTTCTGTCTGGTCTGAATCTCCCTCTTTTTAGCCTCAAGCCATCACCCCTCATCCTGTCACACAGGCCCTGCTAAGAAATCTGTCTCCAGCTTTCTGATCGGCCCCTTTAAGCACTGTAAAGATGCAACATCTCTCTGGACCCTTCTCTTCTCCAGGCTGAACAACCCCAAAATGCAGCACAGAGAACCTCAACCAGGCAAAGTAAGCCAAGGGAGCCTCTGGCCTGCCTCCAGGGAAGCCCTCAAATCCCTTAGAGGAGCCATCAGCACAGCCTAACCCATTGGGAACTGTCTGGGGCTTTGCCCAGCAGCCAAGGGAAAAGCACTCAGAAGAAGAGAATTTGGAGACTTCAAGCAAAAAAACTCCAGGTGAGGGAAGAGAGGGCAAGGAAGCAAAGGAGACCTGCGCATTTAATGTCAATTTCATTTTGATGCCTGAGAAAGAATGAGTCAAACCAAACTCTGAAGCAAAACACGACAGAACCGCAAGGCAAAGTCTTTTTTCCCTCTCCTGACCCTTCACCCCTTCTGGGTTTGGCTGAAACACTCTGGCACTTTCACAAGTTTTGGTCACCCAAAGCAAATCAGACATTTAGCAAATGAACTTTCCAGGCAATATTTTTCCCCACCCCCTGCTGTTGGAGCCACAAAAGCTGGAAAGAGTCAGTGTGATAGTGAGCTCATGGTTCTCCTTTCCCCTGGTGATGGGCTCATGGACCATGATGATCCCTGATGTACCTCTGGCCACGCACCATTTTAACCAGCCAACACCCAACAGCCAAAGCCACCCCAGTTCAGAGCAAACTGCAAAAGAGCCTTGTCCAGAGTCAACAACAAACTCATTTAACTGAATTTGATATTTCACTTCCAGCACAGGCTGGGCTCAGGCCAAGACATGGAGCCGAAATGGCCTCAGGAGTGTGGATGGATGCTCTCCAGCTGTCAGAGGAGAGATGGTTGGTATCCAGCCTCACCCTCTAGGACTTCTCTGCTGCCTCCAGCATTGAGGAGTAGGAGACAAGACATTTCTCTGGATGATGTAACAGAGCTCTAAGGGATGGGTTAAAATGATCCCATCCTCTGAGTGACAGAAGAATTAATTTCTACCACCAGAGATTCTAGGAAAGCAAATGCAGCCGTGATTTGCTCCAGACAGCTTGGAGGAGGCTGATTCTGGGCCTGAAGCAAGATGTTGGTGCTGGACACCCTTTTGTCCACCCACCTCTTCTCACATTCAGCCTCACCAGGATGGACCTGGTAGTAACAGTGAAGCTTCTCTCTGCTGTAAGGGGTCACAGGACCCAAAGCAGCTGGTTGGAGACAGCCACATGTGGGGCATGGAAGCATCACCTCCATCCCCCACTACCACGTTCAGCTTCCGTGTCTGCACAGCAACAAGCTCCAGGAATGATGAGAAAATGTCAAAATGCCAACCCAGAGTGAAAATGCTCCCCAAGGACAGCATTCCACAGACACATCCCCTTAACCCCACTGCTTAACACCATCCTGGAAGGTGCCAAGTGGGGATGAGGACATTGCTTGGCTGTGTCCTGGGTACCACCATCCACTAGCACAACCAAGCCCTGCATGGAGTTTGGTTGGACACAGACCTGCACAGAAATCTCAGCTGTAAACAGTACCCAGCAAACCTGCCCTACTAAAAGCAACATCAAGTGCTAAAGTGCTGCAGAAATGCATCTACTGCCAGGCTGCTGTCACCAGTCTCTGCAGCTCCAGTCCCCATGGGGAGGGGTGGAGGGGACAGGAGTGTTTGGTGATTACCTGGTCCTGTGGCACACGTTTCCCCCAATCCTCCGCAGCCCTGATGGGTACAGACAGGAGGGAGAGGGGTTGTGGGTGCCTGTGAGGCTGTGCTCAGTCTTGGGTGGCCAGCCTGGGGTGGGCAGACTGCTCTGAAGTGCCAGGATTGGCCACAGCCCTGCTGACAGAGGTGGAGGGGCAGTGTGGAACATGCATGTATCATTCCAGTTGCCACAGCAATGAGCAGCTCCTACCTGCCTCAGAGTTCACCTGGAAGGAGCTACTTTCCTCACCCCCTGATGCCTGCATGGGTTTCTCCTCCCTGACACCTCAGGGTTTTTGAGCACCCAGGAGCCCACAAACCAGCCTGGACCCCCAAAGATCCCTCTTCCTCAAGATGCACAAGGGGAGGTTTAGGCTGGAGGTGAGGAACAACTTCCTTCCCCAAAGGGTTGTCACAGCTTGGAACAGGCTGCCCAGGGCAGTAGTGGAGGGGCTTCAATGCTGTGTAGATGTGGTGCTGAGGAATATGACTTAGTGGTGACCTGGCAGTGCTGGGTTAAGGGTTGGCCTTGATGATCGTCAAGGTCTCTTTCAACCAAAATGATTCTGTGATTCTCATGAGGCATCTCAAGACAGGGGGGCCATGCAGGAGCTGCTGGGTCTGCAGTGCCTACCTGCACCCAGCTTTGATCCTCAGCTGGTGGTGCTGCTCATCCCAGCACACCCTCAACATCCCATGGGGTCCCCTGGGTGGAATGCTGCCACCGGGAAGGTGATGGGGCAAGTGAGTGACCTTTCTAGTCCACAAATGCTGACATGCCCTGAGGCCTGCAGACAGCCCTGGGTTTTCAGGTCTGCAGTGCCTCCAAGGCAAAGCCTGTGAAAATTTCCACTTAAGTAGCCAGCAGCACAACAGGGAAAGGGATTCAGAGGGTGGTTCTGCCAGGAGAGAATCTGGGCTTTTAATTATTTATGCTTCACCTCCGTGTTATGGTGCTGGGAGACCAATCAGACAGAGAGACACAGCCAGATAACAGAGAGAAGGCTGCAGCCTCTGTCCACAGAGAGGCCATTTAGGGGAGCTGGAGGGCTACCAGCCCCTGCCTGACTCCAGCCCCATACCTCTTTCCTCTCTAAATATCTTATCCCTGGGAAAACCAAGAGTCCCTAATAATGAGCCATATCCTTGTGGGGTGACACACGGGGGCAGGAGGAGATGGATTCAGGTTGTAGTTGCAGTTATCTCAGTTGGCAGCAAAGGGCTGCTGCCCACCCTGGTAAAGGGGTGGTGGAAGTGGGATAAAACTGAAAAGAAGGTCTTACTGGGTGGCAAGTTGAGCTGTCATGATGAGATTTTAGGGTGCTCAGCACCCTGAAGAATTGGGACCTTTCTTAGTTGCAACTTTAAAGGGATAATCAGTCGGATCCATGGGTTAAATCCCCCTGGGATTTTCAGGGGGGAAATTTGCTTAGCAGGGTCTATAGTCAAATCCTTTAATTTCCTGGATTAGGAAGGCAGGGCAGCTTGTCATTTGTCCTGCATGGAGGATGCCACAGAAACCTCACTGCTCAAGGCTTTTCAAACTAACTGCAAGAACACTGAGACACCGGCAGTCTCCAGTCCAGCTGCTGTGCTCCCCTCCCAGCAGTGCCTGTCCCCCCAGCATCCTCATCCCTGGCTGTGGTAGGATATGATGCTAGTGAACATCAGCAAGGAAAATACTCAACATTTTTGCTCAGCTCTGCATTTTCACCTCCTGATATTGATTTCAGCTCTCTCCAGGGAAAAAGAGGCTTAGTGGGAGTACAGGAGCATGGGGGTGTTAGGGCTGTAGCTGCAGGGTAGTCAGTGGGTGGGCAGCTGGGGTGGGAGCAGTGCAGCTGGAAGAATGCATGCCAGGAAACCCAAGATGGGAGTTGGGAGAAGGAAAAAGCACTCAGACCTGTGTCAGGAGATGGGAAGGCAGCACAGCTGTAGTGTAGGGACCCCAAACCTCCCCCTTGGTTCTCCTCTGCTATCCAAGCTTTGATGTGCAGCGTCACCATGGTGCAGCACCAGAGCGAGAAGGGACATAGCACCATAGCTCCCACTGACACATCTTGTGGGTTTTAGGTGGTGGGACATGGTGGCAGGGGGCTGGGATGGCATAGTCAGCATCCTCCACACCTAGGGCTTGTGTGTACCCTCACCAGTCTCCTTGCACCCCACGGAGGACGGAGGAGAGCGGTGGGGCTGTGAGCCAGCCTGGCTGGCAGGCAGCTGCACAGGCTGCGGGGGGAATGGATCCCTTCCCTCCTGAAGATTGCTGAGAAAAGCAATGCTGCAGTTTCTGCTCATTGAATAGGAAAAGCAGCAGAATGGAAAAATCAGGGGCTGGGGTTTTGTTGTTGTTGGCTTTTCCTCTTTCTTTCCCCCCTCCCCCCCCAAAAGCTAGTGGGTGACAGCAGCCCACTCCCCTCCTGCAGGCATCAGCGTGGAGAAGATGAGGTTTCACCACAGAATCATAATCATGAAGGTTGGAAAAGATCACCAAGTCCAATCACCTACCCAACACCACCATGCTCACTGAAACATGTCCTGAAGTGCCATGTCTACATGCTTTATGAACACCTCCAAGGATGGGGACTCCACCACTTCCCTGGGCAGTCTTTTCCTGGGCTTGACCATTCTTTCAGTGAATACATGTTTCCTGCTACCCAATCTAAACCTCTCCTAGCAAAACTTAAAGCCATTTCCTCTTATCATTTGTTACTTGGGAGAAGAGATCAACCCCCACCTCCCTACTACTGATCTCTCCTCAGCTGCTTCTTCTCCATTCTCTCCTTCCCTGTCTTGCACAGGCCATCAGGGCAGGCAGGAGGTTGTTGTCTTAGTGGATGGATCTAGCACAACTCAAGGGGCTGAAACCATCCTGTGCCATCTCTTGAGAAGGGCCAGGTCTGCAGCAGGACAGCAGCACTGGCTGCTCAGCTCATGTGCTAATTGGTAAAAGGCTTGGATTAGAAACCAGGCAGATGATCTGGGTTGTGATGGGCTGCTGTGTGATGCTGGAGAGGAGGAGGAGGAGGCAACCTCCCCTTTGGCCCCCATGTTGCCCCAGCCTCCTGCCCAGCTCTCTGGGGCAGCCCCTTCCTATGGAAATGGTGGCTGCCAGGAGTGAATCACCCTTCCATCCTTCCTGCCTCATGCCAGCCAGTGCCATCCCTGCTTGTTTCCTTCTGGTTCTGCTGCAAAAGCCACCATGGAGCAGGCACCAGCACATCACACCCCAACAACAACACAGCTCTCCCATCCTGGCTCTGCCACTGGGTGTTTTGCTTCCTCCTGCATCCCAAGAGCCCTCTCCTGCTTCATTCCACAGCAAAACCACCCCCTCCAGCTGCAGCACAAACTATGTCTGCCAGGAGCATATGGATTTTGGAGATCTTCCCTGATGAGTTCAGGGAGAAGGGAAGAGCTGGTTGGCAGCAGGGTGAGTCCAAAGGGCTGTGTGACTCTGCCCTCAGCCCACTCTGTTAGAAATGATTTTATGAACCCACATCACACCCTAGGACAGGGAGCTGGGGTGCTTTAGTTCATATTCAGCTCAGCAGAGAGGGAAGATGGTGGGAAACGCCAGAATGGGAGCAACCACCGTGGCTGAAGGATGGGAGAGCAATGAAAGGAGAGTGGCTAACAAAACCTGCACTGAGCTGCTTTCCTAGAATCTGAAAAAGACCCTGCTGGATTATTTTGTAAAGCATAATTCCTTCCAGTGCATGACAGACACTGAATTTCCTAACCTGTTGGTGCCTATGCACCTCTCCACCTCTGCATGGCAGTGCAGGCAGTGGGGTGGCATCTGGGGACACACAGAGCTGGCCCTGCGTGAGCGTGAGGCTGCTCTTGACGTTTGGCATGGCCAGAGAAGGGCTTAATGCCCTAAGTCCTGTCTGAGCAGGAAGCTACTAAATTGGTATTGCAGGAAGACTTAAAGAGTCAAGGTGCAGACAGCAGATCCTGCGAGAGCTGGCAGTGGGTAAGGATGCCATGTCCTGGGATGCCATCCCAGGATCTGCCACCGTGTCCTGAACTGGAGGTTGGAATTGTGCTTGCCATGAGTCAGAGGTCCTTGTGTCATCCCAGCTGACAGCAACGCAGGGACGGGAGCAATAACAGCTGATGCTCATCTCTGCTGCCACGAGATCACCTGGCCCCTGTCAACATGCTGGAGCTTGTGCCCAGGCAGGAGGAGGGGAAGGAGGGGGCAGAGGGAAGGAGCTGGCAGGAGGGAAAGTCTGAGTGCCCTGCTGCAGCTCAGCTCCACTCCCCATCCACGGGGAAGCTTGCTGGAGGCTGCCAGCCCCGGGGTTTGTTCCTGTCTGCATTGCACAGGGACTGTTGGGGGGAGAGAGGGCAGGAAGGAGGAGGATAATGCTGCCCTAACGAGAATTACCTCCTGCCCCAGCTGATTCCACCCTTTGAGTCACCTCCAGCCATCCTCTCTGTGCTTTTCTCTCTGTCTCTTTGCTGGGAAGGGAAGGACAGGGCATGCTCTCCATGCACCAGACCCAGTGTGATGCCATCAGTGAACCCATCAGTTCCCAGAGAATGGGTAGAGGTGGCTCCTGACAGCCCCAAGCTCCAGATGGCTGGAGAGGGAAAATGGGACAGGACTTCTCCAAGGGGTCCTAGGCAGAGGAACCCCATCCTGAACCATGCAGTGCCCAAAGAGGGGATGGACTAGGTGGTGGGAGACACTGACAGGCTTGGTCTGATCCCTGAAACATTTGCTCAGTCCCAGTTCAGTTGTGGAACGTTTCAGCTCACCCACTGCCAGTTCATCCTTGCCATCCTGACCCAATAAAGCAGACACACAACTCTCTGGGGACCAAAGCATTGCCCTTACACCCTCCATCCCTTCTCATCCTCTTTGCTTCCTATCTTGACCCAAGGAAGAGGTCACACAACCGTTTGGGACCACGGTGTTCCCCTTACACACCCCCCACGCCCCCCCTCGCTCCCCATCCGCAGTGAAAGCCCCGCCGGCAGGACGAGGCGGGGACTAGGGTGAGACTAATGCGGGAGCCCCGCAGCCACCTCCTGCAGGCATGGGAGAAGCCAGCAGAAACCCGAAATCAAAGGCAGCCGAGTACAATTGGGAAGCTGGAGGCAGAGGCCTGCGAGAGCATTAAGCAGCATTATTCCGGCTGGGCGTACTGCCGGCAGTGACATTACCGCAGCTCAGAGCCCCTGGGAGCAGGGCTGCAGAATCCCTTCTTCCCGCCGGGTGTTGCTTAGGCTGCATTTCCATTCTCTGAAACAACAAACACCTGCTCGGCCCCAGCAACCTTCTGCACTTTGCTGTTCAGCTCTCCTGGGTTTTTCTTGCCTTCCTGCTCCCCGTTGTGTGTCGAAGGCTGGATGGATGCTTTGCCCTCACTGCAGCATCACAGAATCATAGAATCATTCAGGTTGGGATAGACCTTCAAGATCATCAAGTCCAACTATTAGCCCTACTCTACCAAGTCCACCATTCAGGCATGTCCCCAAGCACCACATTTACACAGCTCATCACATGCAGGGATGGTGACTCACCCACCTCCCTGGGCAGCTTGGTCCAATGCCCAACAACTCTTTCAATGAAAATTGTTTCCTAATATCCAGCCTAGACCTCCCCGAGTGCAGCTTGAGGTCCTGCCTTCTTGTTCTCTCACTAGGGAGGAGAGATCAACACCCACCTCATGACAACCTCCCTTCAGGTAGTTGTGGAGAGTGATAAGGTCTGAAGGAGCATCCATACTGAGTCCAAACATTTCCCTTCACTCATCCTCACTGCTGGGTTGTCTTTGTCCACCTCCTTTTCCTTTACCTCCCCAGTTTCCCCTTCTGAAGTTGAATGACACTGTGCTAATTTGTAGCCTGACTCCTCCTGAGACTATGGAGCTTAATTATATTTTTCTCATCGTTGGTGAAGGGCTTGGCTATAATTATGCCTGCAAAAGCATTAGTTAGGACTAACCTGAGGACAGCATCTCCTCCAGGGTGCTGGGGACAGGCTGCTCCAAGGAGCTGTTATTTCAGGTGCTGTCCCACGAAGCCTGCACTAGAGAAGAGCTGAACACTTGCCAAATGCTGCCCATCTCTGGGACTCCTATATCCAGCAGCAGTGACATCCCGTCCTCTCATAAATAGTCCAGCCAGTAATTACAAAACCTTGAACTGTGGTAGCAGAAGGAAGCCCTGGAGAGAATGGAGGACTGCCTGCTTTGTGTTAAAGCTATAATCATACATCTCAGTGAGCTGGAGTTGGTCCTGAGCACTCCACGATGCTCCACATGCTTTCATCCTGCATGTCCAGCAGCTATGCTGAAAGTCAAGGGGAGAGGATGAGCTTTGTGGCCCAGCTCACTTGCCTGGACATTATATTTTAGTATACCATGACACACCAGTGCCTATGGACTATTTGCCTGAGGTATGAAGCAGAAGGAGGGACAGAGGAGGCCACAAAGATGATCTGAGGGCTGGAGCACCCCTCCTATGAGGACAGGCTGAGATAGCTGGGGTTACTCAGCCTGCAGAAAAGAAAGCTCCAGGGAGACCTTAGGGCAGCCTTCCAGTACTTAAAGGAGGGCTACAGGAGAGCTGGAGAGGGACTTGTTATAAAGGCATGGAACAACAGGGCAAGGTGTAATGGTTTCGCACTGGAAGAAGATGGATTTAGATGAGACAGTAGGAATAAATTCTCCCCCATGAGGATGGCAAGGCACAGGAACAGGTTGCCCAGAGAAGCTGTGGAGGCCCTGAGCCTAGAAGTGTTCAAATCCAGGTTGGATGGGGCCTTGAGCAACCTGCTCTACTAGAAGGTGTCCCTGTTGATGGCAGGGTGGGTTGGAACTAGATAATCTTTAAGGTCCCTTTCAACCTAAACCATTCCATGAACCTATGAACATTAGCACCAATGAGATGGGAGTCAGTGTCTCCAGGGCATCCTTCATCCTTCCAGGGTAGCAGCAGAAAGAGTGATGGCTCTTGGCTGATAGGAGAAGGGAATGAAGCATCCCATAGCACAGAGAGGACACTGCTCCCCTTAATTTAAACAGGTTGGGAAAAGGCTCCCTGGCTACCTCCAAAAAAACCAAGAGCTGATATCAACAGCAGGTTTTCAGACCTGATTCATCCCCCTCCTTGCCCATTGACTCTGCACAAGCTATTTCAGCCAGACAGAGGGGGAGAGAAAGTGTTTTCATTTCCATTTCTGCATTTTCATTTTCACTTCTACGAAGGAAAAGAAAAAGCAAACCAGGAGAGTCAGCTCCTGAACCTAAAAACTGCTCCTTAGAAGAGCTTCCTTCTCTGTGCCACGGCTAACGCCGCTCCGTGCTCAGACTCAAACGACTTTGAGGATCCAATTTCCTTGTCTCCAGTACACTGTTTTTAGCCTGCTTTCCTCAGGAAATGGGGCTCACTTCTGTGATTGTGCTGTTTATGTATCTCTGTGCCATCACTCCCACACTAATAACTTTTGAACGTGTTGGCCAATTCCAACTGACTCTGACAGAGAGGCAGAGATTTCAAAAATACTTGGATTCCTACAAATTTAATGAAATCCGTGGGTGGGCACAGATTTTCCCCCACCAAGGGAAAGGCTGCAGCGTGAACTCAGCCGGATTATTAGACAGAAGGGAACGCCACACTCGCACGCACGGATAGACACACACCGGTGCTGTCATCGCATCCCCAGGCGGCGGTAAACCCGAGCTCATGTTGGTGCTGGGGGGGGGGAAAATTGCCCCCCTGAGCCCCAAAGCCACCAAAATGAGCACCAGGAGGCCTCCACCAATGCACCCACTGGCGGTGTGGAGCATTTCTCTGCGTTTGGATGATGCAGTTTGGTGTGGGCGCTGCAGGGGAGTGTTTACTCGTTTAGAAGCTTTACAATTAATCAGGCTAAATATATGGAAGACTTCTTAGCTGGTTGTAGGCTTGTAAAACCTTGCTGTCTTCTGCTTCTGGTCTAGTGGTGACCTGGCAGTGTTGGGGTAATGGTTGGACATGATGAACTTAAGGATCTCTTCCAATCAAAATGATGCTGTGGTTCTATGATTCCATGGTTCTAGGATTCCATGATTCTATGGGTCTGTGATACTGTGATTCTGTGCTTCTATGAATCTATCATTCCATGTTTCTATGATTCTGTGGCTCTGTGATTCCCTAATTCCATGATCCCAATATTATATGATTCCATGTTTCTGTGATGCACACTGAAAGACTGCAAGAACAAAGGTTTCTTCCAACCTGGTTAATTCCTATTCTATTCTATTCTATTCTATTCTATTCTATTCTATTCTATTCTATTCTATTCTATTCTATTCTATTCTATTCTATTCTATTCTATTCTATTCTATTCCATCCTATTCTATTCTATCCTATTCTATTCTATCCCATCCCATCCCATCCCATCCCATCCCATCCCATCCTATCCTATCCTATCCTATCCTATCCTATCCTATCCTATCCTATCCTATCCTATCCTATCCTATCCTATCCTATCCTATCCCTTATAAAAGGAAAAACCTCAAGATGAATGCTCATGGATTTCACACAAATCAGGTTCTCCTCACTTGCATGGTCAGGTCCTCAGGCCTCCTCTGTGTGCAGTCAAATCGCAAACCCAACACATGCTCCTTGGGGCTGAGCGAAACTAATCCCATGCCACCTGCTCCATGTGCCTGGTAAAGCCTAAATCCTGCAATCCCACCCAAATGGTTTGGCTCTTTGCTGGTAGGTTTTGTGATCTCAACACAAACCATCAACACAGGCAGTAAAAAGCTCCTGGGATAGATGTCACTTGTGGTTGGTAACCCTGCACTAATGCACAGCACGAGTCAAATCGAAGTCTGCCCGGCCCTAGGGATGAGCTACACAGAAGATCAATAAAGGGCTTTTCAACATCCCAGCAGCCCTTGTGCTCTGGAGGCAGTGGCTGTGACATAGAAAGAGCCAAGCCCTGGGTTCCTGGTGATGCTTTCTCCCCCGTGTGTCTAGTCAAGGACAGACTAGTTAAGACCAAACACAAATGGTGGAAGAAGCCAAGCTGTGGGATGGAGATGCCAGGCTGCTCATGGAGCACTTCCTAATGGGACTGTGTTGAGTATCTGATGGACTGTCTGCACTTCCATTCATTTATTTCTTTGCATCCTCACTGATGACTGAAGTGGGCTCTGAGTGGTCCCCAAATCCCATATATTTTCTCCTCTTCCTTGTGCACATGTGGTCATGGGCTTCATCCTCCCAGCTCTCCTGCAGAGCTCAGGACCATGTCACCCCAGCCAGTACAGGAGATGAAGTTATTCATACCATGGCTTTCTTATCAGATTTGATTTTCTTCTTCTTTCTCATAATGAGAAGGTGGGCCATTACATGTCAATGGCTCATCAAGCATTTCCACCACGAGGGGATCATATCTCTTCCAAATCCCACCTCAGTGCACCAGGACCATAACCACCTGGTGATGGAGAATGCTCAGGCTCTCAGATCTGTCACTTCACAGTAGATCACAATTCCATGTTTCCATGATTCAGGCTTTTGTACTGAGGTGTTCACATCCCCAGATCCCAGGAAAAGATCTGACCTTTCTGCTGCTCTGCAGTCTGCTTCCTACCTGGCAGTCTAGTGGGATTTCTCATTTTTAACCCAAAGCTTTGACAACAATTGGGTACAATATCAACTCAAAAATGTCATCAAACCCAAATACACTCCCAAAAGCAAGCCTGGGAGCCTCATTCACATTGCAGATAAGTCATCAGCAGACATGCTGATAAAGATTTTGAGTGTGACTCTGCATACCAATGATCCAGAGTCAGCAATTAACCCAGCACAAGTGACTGAGGAGGAGGTACCTAGGTTTGTCCCCTAACCCCAGCCTGGCTGCTGTATGCAGCAGTAGCTCAGAAACCAGAGAGGAATGACAATGCTCTGTCAAACCAACCCTTAAAAGTGAGACAAAGAGTCCAGAATTTGGCAGAGGAGCCTTTCCTCCTCCACTCACCTATTGTCTGGGATCTCACTGCAAGTCAAGAAGTTCCAGGTGCATTTTGGGAGCCTACTAGAAGGTGTTTGAGCTGGCCATGAGCTTGGAGTCTGTCCCTATTTCAACCTAAATTAGACTTGACCCCTTTCCCTTCTCCATCCTTCTGGTTTTCATCCAGATCAGGTCCCAGCTCTGAATCACTGAGCAGTTCCATGATGGCTACAGACATCCCGGGGAGCAGGGGCTCCCTGAGGCTTGCAGGGATTATTTGGGTACCTAGATCTGCTGCTTTCTAGCAGAGCCTCAGGCAGGGCAAACTCTCCCCAAGCATCCACCAGCTGCAGCCAGCGATTTGACTGCTTTTCCACTCAAAACCTCTTTTGGGAACACAAATAGCTGGGAATCCTCCCAGCACAGGCCAACCCAGGGATGGTTCCCCTTGGCGGTAAGTCAGACAGATGATATGGGCGAGCAGCATCTCAGGAGCTCTGCCGCTAAGGGCATCATCATCCTGCTTACTAAAGAGGCTAGGCAGAAACAGAGCAGAAGACTCAGCACCTCCTGAGTGACAGCTATCATTCTATGCAGTGCAGTCCCATTGAGGTGCAACCACTGCTCTGGATGGCCTCACATGTCCACGCTGGCTGGTTCACAAAGGCCACTCAGAGTTAGCAGAGGGACAATTCAGCTTGGATCTACCTTCTTCTGAACACCACCCATGAGGCCTGGGCAAGGCCAGCAGCTTGGCTCTCCAGGATGCCGCTCACCCCTGCTTTAGGGTTCAGATAGCACTGACCACTGCCTATGCTAGCAGATGCCCACCACAAGGCTTGCCTGCTCCCAGCAGCTCACGTAAAATACCTACCCCTCCAGCACCTGCTACCACAAAAAGTCTTATCCCAGTTCTTCCACCCAGCCGCAGCCACCTCGGGCCGGGGAGCACCTTACCTGGAGGCCGCGATCTCCGCTTTCTGCTTGGCGATGGTGGCCGCCCGCTCGGCAGCCTCCACGGCTCGATCCACCTTCTCGCGGATCTTGCTGGCCCGCAGCGGGATGAGGTTCTTCCTCTTGCCGCTGACCAGGATGTTCTGCTTGTACTTGCCCTCCTCCTTGGTGCCGTCGGGGAAGGTCATGCAGCCGTAGCCGTGGCGCTTGTTGTTGGCCCATTCTCCTTCGTACTTCAGCCCGTCCGAGCGCTGGCTCACCCCGAAGCCTGACCTCTTGTCGTTCTTCCACTCGCCCACGTAGATCTCAGTGGTGGTGGCGTCGATGTCGTCTTCGATGACGGAGAGCTCGGCTTCGCCCTCGCCCAAGCTGATGGTGGAGTTGATGTCGCTGGCGGTGGAGCTGACCGTGCTCATCCCGGCCTCGCTCCGGAAAGAGCTCTGCTTGCTCCGCTGGCTGGCCAAGGAGCTCTTGGACTCAGACTTGCGGAGCTTGAGCCCGCTCAGCAGCGACCGCCGGAAGATGCCCTTCTTCTTGCTCTTGAGGATCTCGGCATCGCTGTGGGCCATGAGGACGAAGCCTCCCCGGGAGACCGCGGGGCTCCCGGCCACCGCCGGCGAGGAGTCGGGGTGGAGCGCCGTGCCATTGGTGTGCTCGCTGCGCAGGGAGTTGATGGATGTCCTCAGGGGTGACCTGATAACCGCAGCCATGCCGTAGGGAACGCTCTGCCGCACGCCGTAACCCTGGCGCATCCCTCCGACCCACTGGCCCTGGTATGTCCCTAGGAGGAGGAGACAAAAGCAAAGAGGGGTTTCATGACACGGCATCCTATGGACCGTGGGAGAGACAGGGAACTATTGGAAGGAGCACAGTGGAGGTTATGAAGGTGCTGAGGGGCCTGGAGCATCTCTGTGAGGAGCAAAGGCTGGGGCTGGTTAGCCTGGAGAAGGGCAGCCTGAGAGGGGATCTGATCAGTGCTCCAAAATAGCTAAAGGTGGGGACCAAGATGATGGGGCCAGACTCTTGTCAGTGGTGTCCAGCAGCAGGACAAGGGGCAACAGACACAAACTGGAACCCAGGAGGTTGTTTCTGAAGAGGAGGAGAAAATGCTTTGCTGTGAGGGTGCCAGAGCCCTGGTGCAGGCTGCCCAGAGAGGCTATGGAATCTCTGCAGACATCCAAACCCCAATGGACATTGTGATCTTGGGCAACCTGCTGTGGGTGACCCTGCTTGGACATGATCTCCAGAGGTCCCTTCCAAACTCCACCATGCTGGAATTGTGTGACTAACAGCACCAAACTCCTCTGCTAGCCTGTTCCTTAGCAGGAGCAGCAAGGTGCAGCTCTGCCTCCCTGTGTGACACGGACTGGAATCTCACATTACAGGAGGACAAAATAACATCTTGGTTAGATCATTGCAGGCATGTTCTCCAGGTGCAGAATGGAAATGTCAGAAGCTGGCTAAGACATCACTTCGCTTCAAGGTAGTGTCCCTTAGATCAACCCCTACCTTGAAAGGGAAGGGAACAGGGAGATGGGGTAGGGAATTGTTATGAGGGATCAGATCCCATTGCTGCCTATGCTGCTGGCAGGGCTGGCAGTGGTTGTCCGCTGTGGTGTTTGTTTCTGTTCGTAGAGCTGCTCATCTGGCATGGAGCAGAAGGGATCAGCTCTGTAGGAATCAAGGCCTCACAGAGAGAGATCCATTTGGAGATTCTCCTCAGGAATGTGCCCCTGCTTGCACTCCTACATCTGTGTGGGCTCACACTGGATTGGCTTCACTGGTCTTTAGCAGGACAAAACACACACAGGACCTCTCCACAGTACTGGGAATGGAAGCATCAAGAAATCCATCCAGCCTGGGGTGTGCAAGTGGAGCACAAAGTGTGGCCATAAACTGCAGTGCTTTATAATCCCTTCTCCTCCTGGGATTGACACCCTTTTGCCTTTTATCCCAGCCCAGTGACCTGTGGGGCTTGTCCTGATTCTTAGGTCAGTTAATCTTTTCTGGACTAGCTCAAGATGCATCCATTTTAGACTGGATATTGGGAAAAATGCCATTGCTGAAAGAGTGGTCAGGCATTGGAACAGGCTGCCCAGGGAGGTGGTGGAGTCACCATTCCTGAGGGGTTCAAAAAACGTGTAGGCATGGCACTTTGGGACACGGTTTGGTGGGCATGGGTTGATGGTTGGACTCAATGAACTTAGAGCTCCTTCCCAGCCAAAACAAGTCTATGATTCTATGAATTCACTGCTCACCAAAACCCTCTCAGGGTGGATTGGTCAGACTGAGGATGTGTCCTTGCCTGGCACTGGTGTTGCTGGGATGCTGTGGTTGATCCCAACCCCAGGCTGCCCTGCTCTCTCCCAGCCCTGGAGATGCAAAGAGCAAGGATGGGAGCAGGAAGCACCTTGAAGCACTGGGGCCTCCCTTCACCCCAGTCCTGCTCTTGCACACCAAGGGAGTCTTAAAACAGCCTTGCTGAAACAGTGAAGCCTGTGAGAGTCACACTGGAATGATGAAAACAGCCTGGATGGTGGTTGCTGGCTCCATCTGATAGAGTTTTACAGCCCTTTTGCACAAGATGCCCTTTGGCCTTTGCAAACAGGCCAGGATTTGGAGACATAAGCAACCCATCAGGTCCACCTGAACTGCAAAAATACTGTTCCCTGAGACCTGTCTGCCTTGCTGCAGCATTTTCTCTCTCACCACTTAGCAGCAGCACAGCAGAAGGTATTATTAAAATGAGTTGTGCTGGCCATGCCTCTCCCCAAACCCAGAGGAGCCCTCCTCTTGTCATCCCAACCCTACTCATCCTTCTACTCCATTGAATTCTCCATCCCCATCCTACCCTCCAGAATTTCCTTAGAGCTTTCCACCACCCAGTCCCCATAGCTCAGTGATTGCTCTGGATACAGATACAGGTTGGAGCAGCTCATGCTGAGCAAGGGAACTGCTTCCCAGGGGTAAGAAACCAGCACCTGTCATGTCTTAGGGTGCATTTTAGGGTGCATCAGCTGTTATCTAATGGCTCCCAGTGCTTTGCACAAATCCCTCAGGGCTCCATCACCCTTCTCAGCGCTCCGATGCAGGCAGTCCCCCAAGGTGCTACATTATCTGGGTGGCAGCCTTGTAACACCCCAAAAACATGCCAGCCTCAAGCTGAGGGACCCCACCATGACTGTTTCAGAGAAGGGACATGGAGAGGCAGGGCCAGGAGGGAAGGATTTACCGAGGGTTTATAGGATTAGCATGGGGGAGGGAGGCAAGCACTGGGATTATGTCAGGCGCTGGTGGGCAGAGTGAGGAGGTAGTGGCAGTGCTGGTGGGGAGAAGGATGGGGGACAATCATCAGGATGGATGGCAAACAGCTTGGCATGTCTTGTGGTTGAATTTGAGCAGTGATCCTGGTTTGCCCTACTGCAGCCCACTTTGGTGTCCTAAAGAACGGGTAACGATTGATGATCTACACCCACGGCTCTTCCTGTGCCCAGCAGCAAACTGGAATGGTGTCTGTGGCAGGAGAGAGCCCATCAAGCCATCTGGCCATCCTTGCAGACCTGGCACTGTGAAAGCACAGAGTCATAGCATTGTTTTGGTTGGAAGAGACCTTTAAGATCATCAGATCCAACCATCAGCCCAGCACTGCCAAGTCACCATTAAAGCATGTCCCTTAGCAATCTCTCCATTGCTTTGAAACCCCTCCAAAGATGGGGACTCCACCAGGGCCTTGGGCAGCCTGGCCCAGGCCTTGACAACCCTCAACGGGAAAAATTGTTCCTCACGTCCAGCCTAAACTTCCCCTGGCACAACTTGAGGCTATTTGTTCTTGTCATATGCCTTGCTCCCTGGGAGAAGATACCGACTCCCACCTAAGTCCAACCTCCTTTCAGAGAGTTGCAGAGAGACAGGTGGTCTCCTTTCAGCCTCCTTTTCTCCAGACTGAACAACCCCAGTTCTCCCAGCTGCCCTTCAGAAGACTGTCATTCCTCTTTCTGGCTCCATCCCAGAGTATCTCAGCATGATAACCTCTTGGGGGTGATGCGTGGCAGCTGGATGAGGGAGATAGCCTCCAACATCCTGAGCATCTGTGCAAAGGGAACCTGCAAGCTGGCTCCTCAGCCTGTGTTCAACCTCTTGTTTCTCCTAGAGATGGATCCAATGGGTTTCAGAGAAAGATGCCAGTGTGGGCAAAAGGACAGGAAGGAAAGATCCTGCATGAGATTCATCACAATCTGCTCTGCCCAAATCCTGGAATCCCTGTCCCTTGGCTGAACCTCTTGACTCGATCCCTGCCCTCAGGCAGATCCCTTGACCTCCCCATCTCCTAGCAAATCTGCAGCTGAAAAAAACCCCAAGCAGATTAAACAGAAGCACCACAAAGCAAGTACAGCCCTTGCTGGAAACCAGGGACAGCAGCAAAGAGCAGAAGAAAGGGCTCTTGGAGCAGACGTGACCATGTCTGAGCTGGAACAGAGATGGCAAATTGGTCTCAGCAGGTGACAGCTGCAGCCAGTGCCTGTGCTGTCCCCAGTATGGCAGAGGCTCCTGGGAAGCTGTCATCTTTGAATGGCCTAGAAGTCTACTCCTAGATCTGCACAGGTGCCAGAAGTCATCTCTGCATCTCCTTGGCAAAGCTGATCTTTCTAAGCAGAGGATGCAAGGACTTGAGGAGCCACCCCAGCCAGCCAGGCTGTCCTGCTTCTTCCCTCCCAGTATCCCAGAATCCCAGAATGATGGGGGTTGGAAGGGACCTCTGGACATCATTTAGTCCAGCCCCCCTTCTAAAGCAAGGCCACCCACAGCAGCTTGCCCAGGATCCCAATGTCCAGGCAGGTTTGGAATCTCTTCAGAGAAGCAGACTCCACAGCCTCTCTGGACAGCCTGCTCCAGGGCTCCAGCGCCCTCACAGCAAAGAATTCTCTCCTAATGTCCAGATAGAACCTTCTGGGTTCCAGTTTGTTCCTGTTGCCCCTTGCCCTGTCACTGGCCACTGCTGAGAAGAGTCTGTCCCCATCCTCTTGCCCTCCATTCTTTAGCTCTTGCTGAGCATTGAGCAGATCCCCTCCCAGGCTGCTCTTCTCCAGGATAAACAGCCCCAGGTTTCTCAGCCTTTCCTCCTCACAGACCTGCTCCAATCTCCTCATTGGAGCACATTGGAAGGAGCACAGTGGAGGTTATGAAGGTGCTGAGGGGCCTGGAGCATCTCTGTGAGGAGCAAAGGCTGGGGCTGGTTAGCCTGGAGAAGGGCAGCCTGAGAGGGGATCTGATCAGTGCTCCAAAATAGCTAAAGGTGGGGACCAAGATGATGGGGCCAGACTCTTGTCAGTGGTGTCCAGCAGCAGGACAAGGGGCAACAGACACAAACTGGAACCCAGGAGGTTGTTTCTGAAGAGGAGGAGAAAATGCTTTGCTGTGAGGGTGCCAGAGCCCTGGTGCAGGCTGCCCAGAGAGGCTATGGAATCTCTGCAGACATCCAAACCCCAATGGACATTGTGATCTTGGGCAACCTGCTGTGGGTGACCCTGCTTGGACATGATCTCCAGAGGTCCCTTCCAAACTCCACCATGCTGGAATTGTGTGACTAACAGCACCAAACTCCTCTGCTAGCCTGTTCCTTAGCAGGAGCAGCAAGGTGCAGCTCTGCCTCCCTGTGTGACACGGACTGGAATCTCACATTACAGGAGGACAAAATAACATCTTGGTTAGATCATTGCAGGCATGTTCTCCAGGTGCAGAATGGAAATGTCAGAAGCTGGCTAAGACATCACTTCGCTTCAAGGTAGTGTCCCTTAGATCAACCCCTACCTTGAAAGGGAAGGGAACAGGGAGATGGGGTAGGGAATTGTTATGAGGGATCAGATCCCATTGCTGCCTATGCTGCTGGCAGGGCTGGCAGTGGTTGTCCGCTGTGGTGTTTGTTTCTGTTCGTAGAGCTGCTCATCTGGCATGGAGCAGAAGGGATCAGCTCTGTAGGAATCAAGGCCTCACAGAGAGAGATCCATTTGGAGATTCTCCTCAGGAATGTGCCCCTGCTTGCACTCCTACATCTGTGTGGGCTCACACTGGATTGGCTTCACTGGTCTTTAGCAGGACAAAACACACACAGGACCTCTCCACAGTACTGGGAATGGAAGCATCAAGAAATCCATCCAGCCTGGGGTGTGCAAGTGGAGCACAAAGTGTGGCCATAAACTGCAGTGCTTTATAATCCCTTCTCCTCCTGGGATTGACACCCTTTTGCCTTTTATCCCAGCCCAGTGACCTGTGGGGCTTGTCCTGATTCTTAGGTCAGTTAATCTTTTCTGGACTAGCTCAAGATGCATCCATTTTAGACTGGATATTGGGAAAAATGCCATTGCTGAAAGAGTGGTCAGGCATTGGAACAGGCTGCCCAGGGAGGTGGTGGAGTCACCATTCCTGAGGGGTTCAAAAAACGTGTAGGCATGGCACTTTGGGACACGGTTTGGTGGGCATGGGTTGATGGTTGGACTCAATGAACTTAGAGCTCCTTCCCAGCCAAAACAAGTCTATGATTCTATGAATTCACTGCTCACCAAAACCCTCTCAGGGTGGATTGGTCAGACTGAGGATGTGTCCTTGCCTGGCACTGGTGTTGCTGGGATGCTGTGGTTGATCCCAACCCCAGGCTGCCCTGCTCTCTCCCAGCCCTGGAGATGCAAAGAGCAAGGATGGGAGCAGGAAGCACCTTGAAGCACTGGGGCCTCCCTTCACCCCAGTCCTGCTCTTGCACACCAAGGGAGTCTTAAAACAGCCTTGCTGAAACAGTGAAGCCTGTGAGAGTCACACTGGAATGATGAAAACAGCCTGGATGGTGGTTGCTGGCTCCATCTGATAGAGTTTTACAGCCCTTTTGCACAAGATGCCCTTTGGCCTTTGCAAACAGGCCAGGATTTGGAGACATAAGCAACCCATCAGGTCCACCTGAACTGCAAAAATACTGTTCCCTGAGACCTGTCTGCCTTGCTGCAGCATTTTCTCTCTCACCACTTAGCAGCAGCACAGCAGAAGGTATTATTAAAATGAGTTGTGCTGGCCATGCCTCTCCCCAAACCCAGAGGAGCCCTCCTCTTGTCATCCCAACCCTACTCATCCTTCTACTCCATTGAATTCTCCATCCCCATCCTACCCTCCAGAATTTCCTTAGAGCTTTCCACCACCCAGTCCCCATAGCTCAGTGATTGCTCTGGATACAGATACAGGTTGGAGCAGCTCATGCTGAGCAAGGGAACTGCTTCCCAGGGGTAAGAAACCAGCACCTGTCATGTCTTAGGGTGCATTTTAGGGTGCATCAGCTGTTATCTAATGGCTCCCAGTGCTTTGCACAAATCCCTCAGGGCTCCATCACCCTTCTCAGCGCTCCGATGCAGGCAGTCCCCCAAGGTGCTACATTATCTGGGTGGCAGCCTTGTAACACCCCAAAAACATGCCAGCCTCAAGCTGAGGGACCCCACCATGACTGTTTCAGAGAAGGGACATGGAGAGGCAGGGCCAGGAGGGAAGGATTTACCGAGGGTTTATAGGATTAGCATGGGGGAGGGAGGCAAGCACTGGGATTATGTCAGGCGCTGGTGGGCAGAGTGAGGAGGTAGTGGCAGTGCTGGTGGGGAGAAGGATGGGGGACAATCATCAGGATGGATGGCAAACAGCTTGGCATGTCTTGTGGTTGAATTTGAGCAGTGATCCTGGTTTGCCCTACTGCAGCCCACTTTGGTGTCCTAAAGAACGGGTAACGATTGATGATCTACACCCACGGCTCTTCCTGTGCCCAGCAGCAAACTGGAATGGTGTCTGTGGCAGGAGAGAGCCCATCAAGCCATCTGGCCATCCTTGCAGACCTGGCACTGTGAAAGCACAGAGTCATAGCATTGTTTTGGTTGGAAGAGACCTTTAAGATCATCAGATCCAACCATCAGCCCAGCACTGCCAAGTCACCATTAAAGCATGTCCCTTAGCAATCTCTCCATTGCTTTGAAACCCCTCCAAAGATGGGGACTCCACCAGGGCCTTGGGCAGCCTGGCCCAGGCCTTGACAACCCTCAACGGGAAAAATTGTTCCTCACGTCCAGCCTAAACTTCCCCTGGCACAACTTGAGGCTATTTGTTCTTGTCATATGCCTTGCTCCCTGGGAGAAGATACCGACTCCCACCTAAGTCCAACCTCCTTTCAGAGAGTTGCAGAGAGACAGGTGGTCTCCTTTCAGCCTCCTTTTCTCCAGACTGAACAACCCCAGTTCTCCCAGCTGCCCTTCAGAAGACTGTCATTCCTCTTTCTGGCTCCATCCCAGAGTATCTCAGCATGATAACCTCTTGGGGGTGATGCGTGGCAGCTGGATGAGGGAGATAGCCTCCAACATCCTGAGCATCTGTGCAAAGGGAACCTGCAAGCTGGCTCCTCAGCCTGTGTTCAACCTCTTGTTTCTCCTAGAGATGGATCCAATGGGTTTCAGAGAAAGATGCCAGTGTGGGCAAAAGGACAGGAAGGAAAGATCCTGCATGAGATTCATCACAATCTGCTCTGCCCAAATCCTGGAATCCCTGTCCCTTGGCTGAACCTCTTGACTCGATCCCTGCCCTCAGGCAGATCCCTTGACCTCCCCATCTCCTAGCAAATCTGCAGCTGAAAAAAACCCCAAGCAGATTAAACAGAAGCACCACAAAGCAAGTACAGCCCTTGCTGGAAACCAGGGACAGCAGCAAAGAGCAGAAGAAAGGGCTCTTGGAGCAGACGTGACCATGTCTGAGCTGGAACAGAGATGGCAAATTGGTCTCAGCAGGTGACAGCTGCAGCCAGTGCCTGTGCTGTCCCCAGTATGGCAGAGGCTCCTGGGAAGCTGTCATCTTTGAATGGCCTAGAAGTCTACTCCTAGATCTGCACAGGTGCCAGAAGTCATCTCTGCATCTCCTTGGCAAAGCTGATCTTTCTAAGCAGAGGATGCAAGGACTTGAGGAGCCACCCCAGCCAGCCAGGCTGTCCTGCTTCTTCCCTCCCAGTATCCCAGAATCCCAGAATGATGGGGGTTGGAAGGGACCTCTGGACATCATTTAGTCCAGCCCCCCTTCTAAAGCAAGGCCACCCACAGCAGCTTGCCCAGGATCCCAATGTCCAGGCAGGTTTGGAATCTCTTCAGAGAAGCAGACTCCACAGCCTCTCTGGACAGCCTGCTCCAGGGCTCCAGCGCCCTCACAGCAAAGAATTCTCTCCTAATGTCCAGATAGAACCTTCTGGGTTCCAGTTTGTTCCTGTTGCCCCTTGCCCTGTCACTGGCCACTGCTGAGAAGAGTCTGTCCCCATCCTCTTGCCCTCCATTCTTTAGCTCTTGCTGAGCATTGAGCAGATCCCCTCCCAGGCTGCTCTTCTCCAGGATAAACAGCCCCAGGTTTCTCAGCCTTTCCTCCTCACAGACCTGCTCCAATCTCCTCATCAGCTTTTTAGCCTCTTTTGGACTTTCTCCAGTAGTTCTGAGTCACTCTTGAACTGGGGAGCCCAACTGAACACAGTCCTCCAGTACCCTCAGTACTCCAGATGTGGCCTCAGCCATGAAGAAATGCTCAGCAGAGAGCAAACCTCAACCCCCCAGGTCTGCTTGCATGGTATTGCTGCTCTCCTGGTTGCTTCTCTGCTGGATGCTGTAGCATGAATTGCCTCTGGGGATTGGTCTTTGATGGTCACCAAAAGATCTGGTCACCTTGTTGGCCACCAGCAGATCAAAGAGCTTCCTTCTGAGGAGTGGAACTCATCCATCCTTTCTCACTCAAAGAGCACTTCTTCCTTCATCTGACTTCATCACATTTTAAACCCCTGAACAGTCCAGGATTTGTCCATGAGTACAGGAAGGTCTCAGAGCCATCTGATCTGCATTGCTAAGCACCATCACCACCTCCCCTTGCACTGCTCAGTTTAACCTCTGCTCCCTAACATTTGCAGATATATGCACAAAGCTTAATCTCACAAGGAGCTGGGAGACTGCTTCTCCCTGCAGAGGAACAGAACTTTATGGTTTTACACTTGGCATGCCAGGATGGAGCATCTACAACTGCCTCAGAGCTAGGGAGTGTGCAACAGGAAGTCCTTGCAGTGAGGACCATAGCATGGGGCTGAGTTTAATGGGACAAGCAGCTCTGATGTGAAATAGCCCCAGGCTGATCTGCTGAGGTGCTGAATGGAGGTTCTCAAGGACTTCAGAGTGCTGAGCACTCTGGAGGAGATGTCCTCTCTAACTGTGTGCAAGAATGAAACATGCCTCCATGGACATGGGAAGCAAGGAGCAAACCAACACCACTGCAATCGTGGTCACAAACTGATGGCATTGTCCAGCCTTGACCCCTGGAGCATCCGAGGAGGAAAGGTTGAGGGATCTGGAGCTGTTTAGCCTGCAGAAGAGCAGCCTGAGAGGGGATCTGCTCAATGCTCAGCAAGAGCTAAAGGTAGGGGCAGAAGGCAAGAGGATGGGGCTAGACTCTTTTCACTGGTGCCCAGCAACAGGACAAGGGGCAACAGGCACAAACTGGAAGCCAGGTTGTTCCATCAGAAGGGGAGAAGAAACCTCTTTGCTGTGAGGGTGCTGATGTCCTGGAGCAGGCTGCCCAGAAAGGCTGTGGAGATTCCCAGTCTGCCTGGGCATTGCAGTCCTGGGCAGCCTGTGCCAACTTCTAGCCATGCAGGTCACTCTCATGAATGCAAGACAAAGAGCAGCAAGAAAGTCTTGAATGTGGAATGAAAATCCTCCTGAGCTGGTAATTTGTGACTTGCTATGGTACAGAAGGGAAGCATCAGCCATTTCTGCTTCATAGCTCTTTCCTTACTCTCCATATTTGCCAAATGCTTCCTGAAGCATTAATTGCATGAGATTAATGGAGTGATCCCATCAGGAAAAATGCAGCAGCCATGAGGTGGTCAGGGCACCACCACACAAGCAGCTGCAGACAAGTGTAGGGTTGGGTGGAAGCTGTGGACAAAAGCAGATCCATGACAGGAGAGCACCAGACAGTCTAGCCATGAAATTTCAGCCACCACCAGGTTCCTGCTGAAAGGGTGGCCTGATCCTGCCCTGGGAATGGGAAATCTGCTGCAAGGAATAAGCAGGTTGTGCTTCTGCTCACCACAGGGAAGATTTCTTGACTCCCGGTGTGATTGCTCCAGTAGGATTTGGTCAAGATAAAGGTGATGCCAAGATAAGGGGCAGGCACAGCCTGAGGCTGGGAGAAAATAACTGAAGTCATCCCAAAGGATGGATGAGTGAGAATATTCCTCTTTTGGAAACAGTAGGTGGAGAGTGAGAAAGGGAATGGGGCAGTGGGAAAATGAGGAAAGCCAGGATGGGATGGACAGATGGAGAGAAGAAAATGACTGACGTGGTTGCTGGTCACTTTCCCTTGTTATGGGAGGGGTATTCTGTCTTGCTCCCCTTGGAGCAAGGCTGGCTTGTTTCCAAATAGCTTTTAAAACCCCTGCAGGAATTTCTGTTGCCTTGAGGACCAGGTGGAGCCCCATTCTTGGCTGGAGCCAGTCAGACTGAAAGCAGAAGTCAGGAAGTCCCTGGCCTCCAAAGCATCATCTCTGATGCTCCAGCATCTGTTTTGAGAAATGACAAGCACCACAAAGTAATCTCATTTGCTGCCATTATTCAGCACTTCCTCAGCATTTGGCTCAGGAGGCTGAAATCCATTCTGGGAAGAGAGCAGGGAGTCTGCAGGGGCTGCTGCTGTTGTCCCCCAAATCCACCAAATCAGGGTTCACCCTGGTTTGCACCTTGCAGATGTGAGTGGGACCTTGTGCAGAGCTGGTGATGAGATGGTTTGGTGCAAGTTCTGCACCTCCATGCTCCTGGCTGGAAAGAGGGATCATGTGGTGGCACTCTAGCAATTCAGCTGGGTATTAGGAAAGCTAATTAGCTCCTGTTTGCAAAGTGCTTCAGGAGGATCTGAGGCATTACAGAGACCAGGAACACTGACAAGTTTCCATTCATTTCCTTGGTTTTGCCAAAGAGTTTTGGGTGATTTTCCTGGGGAGCAGAGAAAGATGACCTCCACCTCCATTTATCTCCATCTTCTACATCTCCATCATCACCATCTCCCCAGGATACAGCCACTGTGGTGGGGCTCATGGGCCCAGGACCACAGAGAGAGCTTCTTGCTCTCCCAGATAAGGCCTTCCTCATGTCTGGGAAGAGGCAATCAGCTTATGGATTGCTCTTCCCACACACAGCACACCAGGCTGAGAAGAGTCACTACATTGATGTCATTTGGCTCCATACCAGGTGCCTTTTGTACATAAGAGAGTGATGGAGAGGGAAAGGAGACCTGGGACATCTAGAAAATGGCCTTTCTGGCCCAGATGGAGGGCTGGAACATCTCTCTTATGAAGAAAAAGTGAGAGGGTTGGTGTTGTACAGCCTGGGAAAGAGAAGGCTCTAGGGAGACCTTCTTGTGGCCTTTAAGTACTTAAAGGGGCTGAGAAGAAAGCTGGGAACAGACTTCTTAGCCAAGCCTGTTGTGACAGGATGAGGGGTGATGGATTTGAACTAATAGAGGGAGATTTAGACTGGAGAGAAGGAAGAAATGGTTTACACTGAGGGTGGTGAGACATCTTAGGGTTTTCCTTAGGGCTCACTGGAGCAGCAGGTGGATTGAGGATACCAGAAGGAAGCCCCAAGGGATGTGGATGATCTGCTCACAGCCCAGCAACATGCATGGGGCTTCCCTTGGCCCAAGGTGGGATCATGCACCTGAATACAGACTTGACCCATCTTCTTCATAGCGTTGGAAGGAGACAGGTCAGGATTTGGGATGTTGAAACAGCTGCATTTTCTTCCCTCCCTCTCCCTGTACCCAAGGATCTGGCATTTTGCAGGCTGCTGACCCCTTTGGCTTGGGCCCAGGCACACCATGAAGTACAAAGCTTTAGGGACTGCAGGCAGCTCACAAACCAAGACAGCCAATTTTGTGTCCTGTAGGATGAAACTTTTGGCAAGCACAGGGGGTGAAGCACACAGGGAGCTTTGCACAGCCCTGCTCTGCCTTTCTCTACTTCAGCTTCTCATATGGAGAAATTGAAGTGGTTCTTTAGGATGCTGTAAAGCATTCTGAGGCCCTATGGACACACTGATACTATGATTATCACAACATGGCCTCAAAAAGAAAAGTCAAGTGCTTAGGAAAATACTCCTTATCCATCTCTCCCACTGAAGAACTCCCCAGCTAACCCCCTGTCATAGGTAAACACAAGGTCTTCCCAGGTTAGATAAATAATCAGTGACATGGGAACAGGCTTCCAGAGAGCAGCAGGCTTCAAAAGGCAGGTTTCTCTGGAGGCTTTGTCCCATCCTTGAAGCACAGCCAGATCCACCTGTTATGGTGGCTGTGTTTGGCAGCGATAGCTGAACCTCCCAGCTTGCTTTTGCCACTCAGTGAAATCTGGGAACGAGGGCTGAGGTGTCCAACATGCCTGTCCAGTTTTCCAAACCCAGCCAGAGTAATTAAGCCTTGCAAATTGCTTGTCCATCTTTTGAAGGGTCCTTCCTGGTATGCTCCCTGCCCCAGATCTCTTATCTCTGAACTCTGCAGCATGTTAATTAGGGATGTTCAGTGGCAGTAATTAGGCTGGTATTTTGTGATACACCAGGAGGAGCCTGTTCTACAGATACCACTTTTGAGCCCAGGAAGGATTCAGGCACTGATTTTGTGTAGCACCTCAGAAGCATCCATCCCAAAGAGAAGATGTATGAGAGGAATCCTCCACCTCTCCTCTGCACTACTGAGGCCACATCTGGAATACTGGGTCCAGTTCTGGGCTCCCCTAGTTCAATATTGACTTGCAACTACTGGAGAGAGTGCAGTGAAGGCCGTGCAGATGCTGAGGGGACTTGGAGCACCTCTGTAAGGAAGAAAGGCTGAGAGACCTGGGGCTGTTGAGCCTGGAGAAGAGCAGCCTGAGAGGGGATCTGCTCAATGCTCAGCAGGAGCTAAAGGGTGGAGAGCAAAAGGATGGGGCCAGACTCTTCTTAGTTTGTTCCCAGCAATAGGACAAGGAGCAAAGAGCATAAACTGCATTCCCTGCCCTGTCCCAAGTTGCTGGTTGGAGAGCAGCAGTTGTCCCTCAGATGCTCACCTAGATCCCACACTGACATGGTTTTGAGGGCTAGGACTTGCCAGCTGCATTGCCCATGACAAAAGGTGGGAATCAGTGCTGGTGCATGTGTGCAGTGCCACACAGATACCGCTCCAGCAGCAAATTATCTCCCCCACAGCCCTTCCGAGGCTCTCCATGGCTCTGACCATCACCAAGCCATGCTGAAAACACAGTCAGATGCTTCTGCTGGGGCTGCTAATTTGCCAAAAATATGCTCTGGTAACTGCTTACACAGGGGAAGAAATAAAGTATGGATTTTTGAGTATGCAAATATAATCTTGCAGGCAGGAACACGTGATGGATGTTAGTCATATCGCTGAATGCGGGGCTGGGTACAGAGAGGCACGATGGGCACAGCGAGGTCTGGGCATCTGTGGAGGAGAGAAAGGCAGCTAGGAAAAGAGAAAAGAGCAGAGCAGAGAGGAGAAGAGGATGACTGGAGCAGAGCTGGCATGGGCTGCTTTGCTTGGGTGCTCTGTAGCATTAAGTCTGTTGCTGGGGCTCGGTAAATAAATACATCCCTGCAAATCTGCGCCTCCTATCAGCATGGTTTTGACAGCTAAAGCGTAGGGACCCTCCATCCAAACCAGTGAGGTTGGCTGGGTTTGGATGATGTGATGTAGGAGACCACCTTGCAAGCAGGTAGAGACAGGTGCCTTGCTAGGCACCTTTGTGGGAGCAAGAACTGGGGGTTGGAGAAAGGAGATGGATTTATCCAGCCTCATGCCACAGCCTGGGAATCTGCCTCCTCCTTTGTGGATGCAAATAACAACATAAAGTAAGTCTGGCTGAAATAGCACAGAACAGGGATTGCTCAGCTGTGCTCCACAGGGAAAACCATCTGAAAGGCAGGTTCACATGTGGAGAGAATGCTCATCTGGGCAGTATGAGCCTCATCCAAAGCATGAGAGTCCTTTATATTCTCATTGCCGTGATGCCCAGCCCTATGACACTTTGCAACCAGGAGATCAGCAGAATGAAGCCACTTCCCTCACTGGCAGACATTGATCTGCAGCATGGTATTGCAAAGACTCTGGATATTTGCACCTGCAGATGGGAAACTGAAGCACAAAGCAAGATGGAGGATGAGGTCCTCCAACAAAATGAGGTCTGTGACTCCTGCTGTGGGCACCACCTACAGCAAACCTACAGCAGGACAGGGAATGGGGCAAAACCCAAAGCTGATGTCCTACCTCTGAAGATAAGCCAAGCTGCAGGGATGAAGCCATTTCCCACAGGGGATGGACAGTGATGAATAAGTGACCTTATGGTGGTAAGGAGAAGCCATTCCAGAAAACTCACAGGTGGAGATTCAGCTCAGATAACATCTGTCAGAGGAACATCCCCACACACCCATGGCAAGGCTTGGCTTCCAAGGGGGAAAAACTCAATTTGCTCTCCACCAAGCACAGGAAAACACAAGCCCATCCTGACCATCCCCTCCCCCTTCTCTGTCTGCTGCTTCCCCGAGTTCATTAGTAATTGCTTTTTGCAGCCAGCGTTTGGAGGAACGCTTCAGCCCATTACAATGACAATCAAATCACTAACTCTGAGGGGACACATAATGCATCTCAGGGCAGTTTTCTTAAAGCAGCAGGTCCTGGAGTCAGGGGAAATAGAGCTTTTCAAGAGGAAAGTACTAAAGAAATTTCCAGTCTTGCTGGGTTTGCTGGAGAAGAGGGAAAGCTGAATGAGCATCAGTACCTTGGTGAAACGGGGTGCCTCATTTTGCCTAGCACAGTTGAATCCTCCTGGGGTTGGCCACTGTCTGGGGTCAGAACCAGGATGAGGCTTTAGCACAAGGGGTGTGGGATACATTAATGTGTCACTCACCACCTTTATTCCAGCTAATGTGCTCCTTTCACAAAGCAGAGTGAAATCAGGCTAATGCTTAGCCCATTAATCCCCCAGCACTCTAATCCTTATCACAAACTCTCTGATCTCACCCCATTTCTCAGCAGAGCTCACAGGAGTAAGGGCTAATTCTCCAGCACTCACAAATGGTGCTGTGTGCCAGCATCAGGTTTTGGGGGGCTGCACCTCATGTGAGGCGTGGGAGATGCTGAGCTCCCCATGGCCTCAGGATACGAGTCTGGATCAGGAGTGGGGATGGCACAGGACAAGATGAGGCAAGAACAGGGTTTATTTATTCCCTGTGAAATAAATGATCAGTCCCTTGTTTAGTCCATGGAATCAGTTTGCAGGTCCAAAATCATAGAATCATAGAATCAATAAGGTTGGAAAAGACCTCAAAGATCATCAAGTCCAACCTGTCACCCAAGACCTCATGACTACTAAGACATGGCACCAAGTGCCAGGTCCAATCCCCTCTTGAACACCTCCAGGGGTGGTGACTCCACCACCTCCCTGGGCAGCACATTCCAATGGCTAACAACTCTGTGAAGAACTTACTCCTCACCTCCAGCCTAAACTTCCCCTGGGGCAGCTTGAGACTGTGTCCTCTTGTTCTGGTGGTGGTTGCCTGGGAGAAGAGACCAACCTCTTCCTGGCTACAACCTCCCTTCAGGTAGTTGTAGAGAGCAATAAGGTCTCCCCTGAGCCTCCTCCTCTCCAGGCTAAACAATCCCAGCTCCCTCAGCCTCTCCCCGTAGGGCTTGCACTCAAGGCCTCACCCCAGCCTCATTGTCCTTCTCTGGACACGTTCAAGAGTCTCAATGTCCTTACATTGAGTGGCCCAGAACTGGACACATGATGCTCTGAGCAGGAAATTGTGTCTTTACAGTCATCATCTTGGTGAGATATCCAAAAACTTTGGGACCTTGCTCTGGCTGTTCACTCATTCATGAAAATTCATGATGCTCCGCTGTATGTTAAGAACCTCTTCAGGGAATGATATGAGGGAAAGAGTGGCTGTTCTAAGGGAATGCTCCTGCATCAAGGGCAATTTTTAAGGATTTTTGATTCAAAGGCCAGAATCTGTCTTTGAAAAGCCAAAATCAAGCCCCAAATTACAAACACTTGCCACTCAGGTTTTGGTTTGGTTTGGTTTTTCTCCAAGCTCCCCCTTTTTGTTAACATAGAATAGAATAGAATAGAATAGAATAGAATAGAATAGAATAGAATAGAATCAGAGTAGAGTAGAGTAGAGTAGAGTAGAGTAGAGTAGAATAGAATAGAATAGAATAGAATAGAATAGAATAGAATAGAATAGAATAGACCAGACCAGGTTGGAAGAGACCTTCAAGATCATTGCATCCAACCCATCATCCAACACCACCTAATCAACTAAACTATGCAACCAAGCACCCCATCAAGTCTCCTCCTGAACACCTCCAATGACGGTGACTCCACCACCTCCCTGGGCAGCCCATTCCAATGGCCAATCACTCTCTCTGTGAAGAATTTCTTCCTAACATCCAGCCTGAACCTCCCCTGGCACAGCTTGAGACTGTGTCCTCTTGTTCTGTGGGTGGTTGTCTGGGAGAAGAGACCAACCTCCCCCCGGCTACAACCTCCCTTCAGGTAGTTGTAGAGAGCAGTAAGGTCTAGAATCATAGAATCATTTAGGTTAGGAAAGACCTTCAAGATCATTGAGTCAAGTCATTCAATACTTATTCACAAGTTAACCAGCTTATTGCAAGGGCAAGCCAGCAGCAAGGCTTTCCTGCAACTATTGCAATAGCTTGCAAAAAAAACACCCCAACAGCCAAAACCCAACAACCCCTTTCTCGCTCAGGACTTCAACCAGTGCCAAAGATGCCAAAGCCAGACCCCAAACAGACAAAACCTACAGAATCTCAGGAGACAGATGCAAAACCACAGCGCTGGGCCCTATAAGGTCATCCCCAAGCCCATCCCGCCCAGCTGCTGCATCTTCAAGCCATGCCTGCGTTAATACAGCTCATTCATCGTTGTCAGCATTACCTGGCTCAAAGCATGTAAAATTCATCAGGTTCATTTGAAAAATCAAGGCTTTTCTTTTTTTTTTTTTGTTAAAGAGAAGGCATTTTTAGCTCTCATCTGCTGGTTTCCAAGCCTGGGAGAATGACTTTTCTGCAAGAGTCTGGGTGGAAACCTTGCTTCAAAACTGAAGCTGAAAACCTTGCAAAAATCACATGATTCCACAAGCTGGAGCTTCAAGGGGAAAAAAAAAACCCAAACACCCAAAAACACAACAAACCAAACGTTCAGCTACAGGAGCAGATGTCACCCAACCACGAGGAGCCCCATGGGATATCAAATCACATGCAAATGTCCTGAGACTTGCATGAAAAGCCATGAGAAACCCACCCAGTGAGAGGATATTATTGTGGGGCTTCAGGTTTTTAGTCCCCCTCTATTTTGGGTCAGATTGGCCCAAGGCTGGGGTCTTACATCATCCCCTGGAGCATCACCTGCTGGATAAAGGTGGAGAAGACAGAGTGAGGGTCTGAGCCTGTCTGCCAATTTCTCTCTCATGTACTTTTCCCCCGGGGTTAGAAATCCTTCTTCCTCTGTCCTGAGCTGTACCTGAAACTAAGCAGCATGTTCCAGGGAGCGAAGTAATTACCATGAGTTCATATCATTTATTTTTAATGAGGCTGGTCAGAAGCTTCATTTAGTATTTTGATTCATTTTCCTATGTGGAGCAGGTCCTGATGGTTCCCTTCTTGCTCTCCTGTAAGCCGCTGTCACACTGCAAAGCATCGTCTGTACCAAACCTGTGCAGCGAGATGCTTCGTAAACAAAGTTCCTGCTGACTTGGTGGGATTTACTATTACTATTATTATTATTATTATTATTAATAATAATAATTAGCAGGTTCTCAGGGGGGTTGTCAGCAGCAGCTCAGGCTCTGGCTGGATGCTGCAGGAACTGGGAGGATCCGGGGATCAGGGCGCGTTTGTATTTGCTTCTTGCCACCCACTATTTGAAGTGCATCAACAATTCCTTCCTGGCAGCAAAATAAGAGGAGAGCTGATACTTTTAAGGTAACTCTGACATCCGTGCTATGAATAGACAGCACGGAAATTTGCCCTCCCTGCTTGGTTCCCTGCAGCTGGAGAGGAACCCATTAAAAGCCCTGGTGTGGAGCAAGGCATGAGGCAACCCTCGGCGATGTTGCTGCCCTTAGCGGCCCTGGTCATGGTGCTTCGTTCAGAACTACTTCCTTGCTCAGCAAGGGTGGTGCAGCCCCATGGCAGGCAGGCAGGCAGGTACCCCCACAGCATCCCCAGTCCATCCTCCTGGAGAAAGCACTGATGCTGGCAAGGAGCTTGATGTTGCAAAACAGTTCAGGTTTTTCATCTCCTCAGCCATTTCAAAATCATTGGGTTGGTAGCTCCCGATTGCACCTGCTCAGGGAGCAGCAGGAGGTGTCACCAATGCCATCACAGAGGTGGGGAAAGTGGGGCATGGAGCTGCCACAGCTCCTTCCCAGGTAGGTCAGGCTGTGGGAGAACCCACACCAGCAGTTCCCAATGCACCGCTTCCCTCTCCCCACTGCTCCCAAGGCATGAACGCTTCCAAACCCGGGCCAAGAAAGCCCACCTGCCTACTCACACGGTGCTAACAATGAAAACACTAATTATATTTCACTCACCTATCAAAGGGATGATTCATGTAGGTGAGTGGGCACAAAGGATTACACAAGATGAAGACAGCGATGCGACCGCCTGTCCCTTTTGGGGTAGCCCTCCCAAGAACCAAGGCTGTGTGGAGCATGTGGGCACCCAGGATGGGGTGAGGGGGTGGCTGCAGGAGGGATCTGGCATGGCCTCGATGCACTCTGGATACCTCCAGCCCAGGGAACCACTGTGAGGGCTGGCTGGGCAGTAGAGACTTGGGAGAGGGGCTGAGCCCCTCTTTGAGCCCCTCTGTCCTGTCTCAGATGCCAAATGCTCAGCTGGGGAGGGGCAGAGGGAGAAGGAAAAGGAGCTTTGGCAGGAGCAGATAAGCAGATTTGAGGCCTTCTGAGAATCACAGAATGACACAACTATTTTTTGGTGTTTTGGGTTTTTTTTTGGTTGGAAAAGACCTTTAAGATCATTGAGTCCAACTGTCAAACCAACACTATTCACCTCACCCAGCCCATTGACTTCAGCTCATCTGATCTACAACTATGCTTCCAGCAGCTAAGCCCAAACCCAATGCACAGCCCTAGGATTCCATGCCAGTCCTGCAGATACAACTCAAACTCTCCTCAGGGTAAAGTCCCTGAATATTCCCAAAATACCCAAGGAGTTCCAGAAAAGCAGGAACCACCTGAGATGTCTCCTGATCACCAGTCCTGCTCAGACAGTTTTCAATGGGAGGAGGTGTCCAATCCTCTGCTTCAGAGGTTCCACCACTTCCAGCATGGACCACAGCTGTGACCTGGGCTCACACAGGTGCTGATCCAGGTGGATTCATCCCCTTTTGCCCGGATCAAGGGAGCAATCCCACTCCTTGCTCTGGAACTGGGCACAGCAAACAAGTGGTGCAACTCTAGCATCTGACTGAAGCAATCCTCAGCAGTGTGGTTTATGTAATATCAGGGTGTTGGTGGCTGGGGGCAGGAGGTAGCAGGGATTTGGAGCAGCAAAGGAAGGACATGGCAGCAGCAGCGTGGTTCGAGAGGGGGTCCAAGAGGAGGGGAAAGACAGGCTGGTGTGCCACAGGTGCAGGACCACGGGTTTGGCACGCAGCAGTGCCAGGGTAATTCGGCAGTGTGGGCTTCAAAGCTGTGCCTGCACACAGGCTCGAGTTGATGAACAGGGATCTGCACAGCTTGAGGAATCCAGCTGGCATTCATGGGGCCTGTGCGTGGGTCAGGGAGGGCTGGCGCTGTGCTGAGGGCATGGGGGCAGAGCATGTGCCCGTGGGTAGGGGAGCGGAGGGGCTGGGCGGTGTCTGGGCGTGGGGAGGAGACCCGTGGGGGGAGGAGGAGAAGTGTGGGGAGAAGGGGAGGTGTGTGGGGAAGAGAGGAGAGGCGTGTGGGGAGGAGAGGAGAGGCGTGTGGGGAGGAGGAGAGGTGTGTGTGCATGGCAATGAGCGTGTCGCGTGGGAGGTGTGAGCTCTGCAAGCTGCGTGTGGGGGAATCAGCCTGCACGTGTGAGCCCCCAGCCTGTGCTGCTGCTGCTGCTGCTGCTGAGGGGAGATGGCACCTGGGGCTGCGAGCAGAGCCGGCATGGCAGAGGGGGTGGTGGCAATACAACTTGAGGTCACCACATGCCGTACCCCACGTCCGAGCCCAGCGCATCACCACGTGCTCGGGAGCCACACAAAGTATCTCTCCCCAAGACAGAGCTGGTGGGTGGAACGCTGAGATTTGCCCTTCCCTGCTGTTTTGTAAGGGAATGGTAAAGCTGGGGTGAAACCCATGAATTCTGGGGCACTTTGCTTCCTGAGCCTCGCTGTGCACTTAGAGACCCAGCCCCTAGGCTAGCTTGATGTGCTCCAAAAAAGAAAGAAATATATATATGCAAGGGATGAATATTTATCTGTGGGTGGCAAGTGACAGATGCTGGGGCGAAGGCTCTAGGATACTTCAGTTTGATGGAGGTAATAACTTGAACAGATTAATGAGAAACATCCTTCCTAACCATTGCTTCCCCTGTGCCAGAGCTACGTAGCCACCCTTCCAGTTGAGCTCCTCCACACACCAGCTTCTTGCATCCAGAGCTCATTAAGGTTTGGTGTCCAAAAGGCTCAAGATGCCCAAGTTTGGTGTTTTCCACCCAGAACGGAGATAGGCAACTGAGGAGGGGTCATGGCCTCTAGGGACTTGCAACTGAGTGAGTGGAAATGCAGTTTTACATGGGTCCAGTCACTCCAGGAGGACTGTCCAACCAAAATGGGGGGAAAGCTGGTGTGGAGGAGCCTGGTTGGGGTGTGCAGGGCCTGTCCCCGCTCCAGTAGCAGGATGGGCTTGGCCACAGTTACTATCACTCTCCAGCATGGCTGTCCTCTCCTGCCAGGACAATTTGGAGGGTCCCTAGTGGGGAGCGTTGTGTCACAGCCCCTGTCCTTGTCTCCTCCTCCTCCTCCTCCTCTTGCCTCCTCCTCCTCGAGCGACAAACAAGCAATACAGCTCTTTGGTCCCCAAACACTTAAGAAGCCAGCCTGGCCTGACAAAATGGAAGAAAAAGCTCTTTGCTTCTGGTAGGTTCTCAGAAAGTGTGAAACCAGTGGTCAGGGACCCCAGTGGGGAGATGCTTCTCGGGTTCCTCCAGAACTGCTGCACTGCAGTTGAGGGGGAAGCATGATGGGGTGTGGGCACATGTGTGGCTGAGGACGAGACCAGCCCTGCAACACCCAACCCCCAGAGACCTGTGGTTTGTGAACACTTCTGTCTGCCCGCCTGCAAACCTCCCTGTCAGGGGCTGGGTGCCAGGAGAGGAGTGGGGTGATGGCATCCATGTTGGGAGCACACAGAACCCCCCCCCACATCCCTCCCAGACTGCTCTGAACATGGGAGACTGTGCTTATTCTCTGAGCAAGGTTTATTCTCATCTAGAGAGCTGCTGGGATTTATTGATGGCTTTGCAAACACACACCCAGCAGATTCCAGCTCAGAGCCCAGCATTATTCCAGGCAGCTGAAACAAAAGGTTGCAGCTCTGTTTTCCCAGAGGAGAAAGCCACCAGCACAAGATTATCATTCAAAATCAAGAGCTCGTTCCACCTCTCCCCTCAAGAGCATAAAAAAGCAGCTGCAGGTGAGGTTTAATCGGACTGGACAATCTCCAGAGGTCCCTTTCAACCTCTGCCGTGCTGGGATTCTGCATGCTTCCCTCCCTGTGTAATCCACAAAGCAGCAAACTGGGGTTTGCACAGAAAGGTCTTGCAGCACCTTTCAGGAAGGCTGCCACGGAGCCCACCAACGCTGCCATTTCCCTCCAGGGCCCATCCTGGAAACCCACAACAGCTTAAAAAGAAAAACACCATACCTAAAATCAGTGAGCCTGCTTTGGATGGAGGCATTCAGCAGCAAAACCAGGCAGGCAGGGCCACCAAAAACCCCCAGCTGCCAGCAGGCAGGTAGGCCTGCCTCGGATTATGGTGGGAATTCAGATGGAAGTGGCCACAGAACACGAGCGAGGGGATGATACAGCCACTTACAGCACAGCACCAGCTGTTCCCCTCAGTTTGGCTTTTAAGCTTGTTAGCCCAGCAATTTTTTGTTTGTTTGGGGTTTGGTTTTTGTTTTTTTGTTCCAATTGGGTTTTCATGGTTTTTGTTTTGTTTTGGTTTTAATCTGATCCCAGTTTCCCCTCCACATCTCGTTTAAGCCGTGTTGACGGCAGAGAAGAGCTTTGGTGATCCCTCTGAGCCCCAACGTTAAGCATTAAGCCGTAAACTAGGAATGTAAGACTCTTGTCTGAATTAAAGTCCTGTGCCTGCTATGATCAAGCATGGGGCTGCCTTTGGAAGGGCTGCTGGGCATGCAAAGCCCCCAGCCTCTCATTGGTAGCATTAGCAGGAGCCTTCTGCCCTGTCTCCCCCCGCCACCAAATCTCACTTCCCCTCTGCCCTGGGTTGCTTCAGTGCAAATCTACAGGTTCCAGTGGTGCGGTCACAACTGTGAATCCCATGTGCAACTTGGGTTGTCTCCCAACGCCTTGGCCCACCTCATCCTCCCACTCCCCTGAGCCAGAATTGAATGTCTCTTCACCAGTGCAGCCCAGTCCCTTCCCCAGAAAGCCTGGTCAAGGAGGGGCCAGGAGGTAGGACCCAGCGCCCAGCGACCCGTTGAACATATGGGGCTACCTGTGGCAAGGGGTTGGACCGATGCCGTGCTGGGCTGGTTCCTTATCTCCTGCAGGGTACGAGCATCCTTCACTTCAAGCTAGCAGGCTGCAAACTCACAGACCAAAGCAAGAGGCCCCTCCATTCCGAGGCTGTACCCCCAACACCACCACCCACCCCAGCCAAGAAGGTATCAATGCAGCAGCACCTACCTCCATCCGAGTAGGTCTCTGTCCCGTAGCCATCCTGTAATCCATTGCTCCAGGTGCCTTCGTACTTGGCCCCGTTTCCAGTGCATTCTCGGACCCCATACCGTCCCTTAAATCCATGGGTCCACTCTCCTTTGTACACCCACTTCCCTTTGCTCTCCATGCCAATGCCATGGCGCTTGCCCTGCGCCCAGGTGCCCTGGTAAGTGTTGCCGCTGGGCCAAGTGTAGACCCCCAAGACCTCAAAGCCGTGACTCCAGGAGCCCGAATATTCACCTTGACCCTTGGGGCCGGTACAGATTCCGTGGCCATGAGCCTTTCCGTCCTCCCAGCCTCCACAGTACGACCCTCCATCGTCAAAATTAAACCTTCCCCCACTGGACATGCATGTAATTCGGTTTGCAAATCCCCCAAAAGGTGAAAAAAAAACAGAAGAGACAGAAAAAAGGAGGAAAAACAAAAAGAAAGGGGGGGAAAAAAAAGGGGGGAGGGGATGGGGAGGGGGAGGGGGAAGGGAGAAGGGGGGGTGGAAAAAAAAAAAGGCAGAAAATGAAACAAGAAGGATGACTTGGGGAAAAAAAAATTAGAATTAATAATGAAAAAAATATAATATAGATATAGATAGGTCTTAAAAAATAATCTCAAAGCAAATCAAGCTCAATTGAAATCATGCACCAGATCCAAGGAGCTGCTTTCTAAGCCAGTTTCTCGTGATTATTCATTCTCGGGGAGTATGTGGAGGCTCAGTTCGCTCTTCCTCTGCTGTGGAAACAGTATCATTAAAAAAAAAAAAAACCAAAAAAAAAAGGAAGAAAAGAAAAAAAAAAGGAAAGAAAAGGGGGGGGGGATGGGGGGGGGGGAGGAATAGCAGCAAGAACAGCAGCAGCTATTGGGTTTTGGTGCAAACGACTCCACCTAAAAACCATCCGAGGCTGGGAACGGGGGTGGGGGAGAAGGAGAAGAGGGGGTAAAAAAAAAAAGAAAGGAATGATAAAAAGAGGGGAAAGAAAAAATGGGGAGGGGGGAAGGAAAGAGGGGAAAATAAAAAGGGAGGAAAAAATAAAAGGGGGAAAAATGAATAAGGGAAAAGGAAAAGGGAGGGGGAAGAGGAGAAAAGAAAAAGAAAGGAGGAAAATAAAGGGGAGAGAGGGGGGAAAGGAAGGGAGAAATAAAAGGGGGGAAAAAGGGAGGGGAAGAATGAAAAACGGGGAAATGAAAGGAAAATAAAAGGGGGAAAAAGGAGGGGGGCGAAGGGAAATAAAAGGTGGAAAGGGGGGAAGGGAAAAGAAAATAAAAAGAAGAAGAAAAAGAAGGGGGGGGGGGGAAAGAGAGAAAGAAAAAAGGGGGGAAAAAGGGGGGGGAAAAACCCCTAGGTAAAAAAGAGGCCAAACGCTAAGAGCAGGAAGGAAACGGAAGCGGAGCAGTCGCCCGGTACAGCCCGGAGGGGCGGTGGGTCGCTCAGCTCCGAGCCCCCTCCTCGCTGCCCTCCAGCTCGGGCTGCCCCGGCCGGCCAAGCTGGCTCGGGCGGGGGGCCGGGGGGGGCGGCGGGCGCGGTGGCATGGCGGGGCCGGCCGGGAGGCTCAGCACCGACAGCACCGGCGGCACCGGCAGAGGCAGCGGTAGCAGCAGCAGCAGCAGCAATGCGGTGATGCCTCCGCCGCCCTCCCGCTCGGCTCCCCCAACCTCTCCCACGCCACCCCCGCGCCCTAAAAACCCGCCATCGCCTCCGTTAGCCACATTCCTCCCCCCCCCAACAACAACACCACCGTTCTCCCCTCCTCCAGCAAACCTCACTCCCGGGAGGACCCGCTCGCCTCGCCCAGCGGATCCCGCATCTTTTGCCGGAGGATGCTCGGAGGGAGGTTTGGATGCTGCGGCGAGGGGCTGAGGGTCGGGTAGAGGGGCGTCCTCCCCACCCCCCCACCCCCCTCTTCCTTTTTCCCGGCTCCCTACGGGAATAAATCCTGCTTATTAATGATCCTGGGCTTTCTGCTCTGCCTCATCTCCCTGCTCCTGGCTCAGGGTGGATTTAAAGAGACAGGAACTGCGTCGCCTTCACTTCCCACCCCAGCAGGCCCGCAGCCCCCAGCAGCCCCACTGGGACGCTCCCTGATTTTTTATTTATCCCTTCATCTCCCCCAACCCCATTCCCATAACTGTCCTGCTGCTGTCTTCTTCCAGCCCCCGTTTGCAGGTGGTTGGGTGGGTGAGTGGTGGTGGATACAAACGATGGGACCTCACTGAGGTGGTCCCCGGTTTTTTGTTTATCCTTTTATCTCCCTCCCCCCCATTCCCATCTTTTTCCCGACTGCCGTCCCCTGCCAGGCTCCATTTGCAGGTGGGTGGGGGTGGAGGTTGAGGAGGGGAACAGACGATGGGAAAGGGCCAGACACCTCGTTCAGCTCCACCAACGCCAAATCTCTGGGCAGACTTTGCTCCAGCAACACTGCAACTGCAACACCGATTATTTATTCATGGAAAGGCCGTGGCTGTCGCTCGGGGTTTATGACAGCAAGGCTGGGCTGGGCTGGGCTGGGCTGCCCTGAACCTTCATCCCTCCCTTCCAGCACAGAGCATCTCATCAGGGTCCTTCCTATCCATCAGGAAAAAGGCACAACAGCAGAAGGAGCTTGCCAAGCTTATCCATACATTCACTTAGGCTTTGTTTTTTCACTCCTGGGATGGCTGAAGATGTGAAACCATCACCCAGCCTGGCTTTGTGCCTCCAGAGTACGCAGGGTCCTGGTCCTGCCACGCTTCGCCTTGCTTCTAAACGTGCCAAATGGTTGCATCACACACACACACACACAGAGATATTTATGTTACCACACCAGTGTGTTAATGCACAAGTATTAAAGGGGGAGCTCTGCTTAAGAACAATTAAAAAGCTGCTGACAAGTGCCTGTAAAGCAGAATCTGGGAGCTGTAGGCAAGCAAGCTGCTTCCCCAAACTCTCCGGTAGCGCACTGGCTCGTGTTTGCATCCTGCCATCACCTCTGCTGTTACTGGAGAGCTTGTTTTGAGCCAGGACTATCCACTTGGATTCAAGATCTGGCTCAGCCAGGACTCCAAGCGAAAATAAACAAATAAATGAGCTGTATGAAGCCCTGTGATGCAGAACTGTGGGGTTTAGGCACATGGACCCCACTGGAAGGCACAGCTGCACTCAGTACTTGACTCACTTGCCCTCCTATTAGGAAGTTTCTTCAGGCTTCATCTTTCCATTTCCAGCCCCCCCCCCCCCCCCCAATGTATTTTACTGTCCATCCATTGAAAGACATCAACAGCCTTGTCCAGGTGAATACTTTCCTCTCTCTCTGAGCTGGAGGGCAGAGGGGCAGAGATGCAACCAGAATGGGTGGAAGTTTTCCCACTGTCAGTTGAAAAATGCCTTTTCAAACTACACTGAGTCCCTCAGGAATGCAAGCACTGTCCTCATCATACTTTGGAAAGTCTGGGGGGGTGTCCAAAGATTCCCACCCTTCAGGTACTGCATTTTTTTTTTGGCAACAGCCAACTCCCATTTTTCATTCATGGAGAGAGGCTTTGGTTGGAAACCCCAAAAGTTTCCAAGGAAAAACTCTACAACTGAAGCTGCTTCAACTCATAGAAAAATGTTGGTGGGGGGGGGAAAAAAAGGCATTCCATCCTCCTTCTGTGGTTTTCTCAGTGTTTTTACACAGTTCTAGTAGTTTTACATGTTAATTGTCATGCCAATTTATGGCCAACTCTTCCTTCTGTGGAGTTTAACTGGGTGTAGAGACTAGAGGGCAAGCCCTGAACGCACCCCAAGGAGTGATACACCTTCAACCAAGGTAGGATGCTGCTCCTCATAAAAGAGGGGTCTGAAATAACAGCATGTTTAATGGGACCTGGGGACAGAGATATCACTACAAGCAATCTTCTCCTTGTGACCTCATTTAGGCTTTGTAGTGTGCCTATAGCCTGTTTTCCTGCCCTGTGGCTGGAGTGGAAGATACAGTAAACAGAATAGAACAGAACAGTATAGCATAGCATAGCATAGCATAGCATAAAATAGAATAGAATAGCATAGAATAGCATAGACTAGACTAGACTAGACTAGACTAGAATAGAATAGAATTAACCAGGTTGGAAAAGACCTTTGATATCATCATGTCCAACCCATCATCCAACCCCACCTAATCAACTAAATCATGACACCAAGCACCCCCATCCAGTCTCTTCCTAAACACCTCCAGTGATGGTGACTCCACCACCTCCCTGGGCAGCCCATTCCAATGGCCAATCTCTCTTTCTGTGAAGAACACCTTCCTAACATCCAGCCTAAACCTCCCCTGGTGCAGCTTGAGACTGTGTCCTCTTGTTCTGGTGCTGGTTGCCTGGGAGAAGAGACCAACCCCCACCTGACTACAACTTCCCTTCAGGTAGTTGTAGAGAGCAAGAAGGTCTCCCTGAGCCTCCTCTTCTCCAGGCTAAGCAATCCCAGCTCCCTCAGCCTCTCCCACAGGGGCAGAATGACTTCCCTGCTCACTGATGGCCACACTATTCCTGATACAGGCCAGGATGCATTGGCCTTCTTGAAAGAGAACCACCTTGGCTCAGGAGGCTCCAAAAATTGCCAACATCTACCTTGGCAGCTAAAAAAGAAGACTGTGGGAATACCAGATGAAAGGGCTGGATAGATGATTAGCGGCCCCAGGGTGATACTGACATGACAGCCTACCCCAAGGCAGCCACACTGCTGTCCCTGAGCCTATACCCAAATAAATCTGGTTTTCCTAGACTTAATCCAGTCTCAAGCTGCACCAGGGGAAGTTTAGGCTCCAGGTGAGGAGAAATTTCTTTGCAGAGAGAGTTGTTAGCCATTGGAATGTGCTGCCCAGGGAGGTGGTGGAGTCACCATCCCTGGAGGTGTTCAAGAGGGGATTGGACGTGGCACTTGGTGCCATTGTCTAGTCATGAGGTGTTGGTTGACAGGTTGGACTCGATGATCTTTGAGGTCTCTTCCAACCTTATTGATTCTATGATTCTGTGATTCTATGATTTAGTTTTAAAGCAAAAGTCATGCCCAAATCATCTGCAGTATTTACTGCCCTGGGGAGTCCTTTCCAGACCAGGTCATATTTCCTCGGTGCTGCTGACGTAGGGGAGGTTGAGGGAGAGGAAATTCCAGATTAGGTTTCACACCAGACCTGGATGGGACTGGGTTTTTCCCTCTGGATGATGTTCTTGCTGCTGGTGGTGACCTCCACAGGTGCTGTCATGCTGGGGCCAAAACTGGGCTCAGCAGAGGGATTTCAGCTAATCCTGCAGACATCTCCACGAAGGGTACAAGTGGTGTTAGATGGCACTGTCAGGTTGTGTTTTTAATAAACTGGAGCCTGAGTGGATGAGGGGAGTGAGGCAGTGTTTGAGAAAAGGGAATAATGATTCCGAAAAATATACAATCAAAAGCAAATTAGCTTCTGGTAAGTGACTGAGCATGGATGGGAGAAGACAAAATAGCATTGGGCAGTTGGAGCCATGCAAAGCATAGAGAATAAAAGCCACATGCCTCTGTGGTGTGAGTTGAAGACAAAAAGGATGGTGGGAAAGCAGAGATTTCTGGTGGAGCCCATCCTGTCCCTGCATGCAGAAATCTGGGGCACAATGGAGCAGTTCAGGGAGGGATAGAGATGAAGGCAGTGGGGGTTTGCTGTACAGAGGTGGTCCAGAAAGACAAGAGCAGGGCATTGGGAGACCCAGCCTTCCCTGGGAAACTGCTGGGAAGCTTGGCTCTGCTTCAGAAAGAGAAGAAACAAACCTGCCACAGAGCAAAGGGAGAGAGAGGATTAGCTGGAGGAATCCACACTGCTGCTGCATCCTCAGCATGAGACCAGTGGGATGTATCTCCAAAAGTGCAGCTGCCAGAAAAACATCCCCAGCATTCCAAGGAGGTGGGCAGCTTTTTTCTGGGAATTTGGCCCCGTGAGTCACTACAGAGGATGGGGAGAGGAGGAGGAGGAGGAGGGATGGTGTGCTGGCCTCCTTGAGCCCAGACAGGAGATGCAATTCAAGAGCTTCTCAACTCAGTAGACCACCGTCCACAGAGGAGGATGGGGGTTTTGGCACTAGCAGAAGGGCTCTGCAGGACCTCGCAAACTGCAGGCAGCTCCTGGGGGTGCCCAAAGATGCTGGAGGGGAAACACAGCAAAGTGATTGCAAATAAATAGATAAATAAATAAGAATGCCCTATTTCACAGGGGGAGAGAGAGAGAGAGAGAGAAAGAAAGAAAGAAAGAAAGAAGAAAGAAAGAAAGAAAGAAA
>NW_027142372.1:7807500-7850000 GCF_026170545.1 Melanerpes formicivorus | reverse complement strand
TAGGGGAGGAAGAGAGTGTTAGCAAGTTTTGTTAATATTTTTTTCCCAGGAAATCACTATAATTTGTTTTCATGAAAACATTTACAATGTTTGTGTGACTCATAACTGGTGTACTCTAAAGGGAAAGGTGTGTGAGGTAGGAAAGTAAAAGCTTCAGATTTTTTTCCTTAGTGAATTTGTACACATCAGAACTGTTTTTTCACTTGGCATGTTTGATAAGTCTTTCTCAAAAATAACTCATGCTAAATTGAAGCAAGCTATATGTTGTACCATCTGAGACATGAGGGGAGAATGGATAAGATTGAGAAGCACTTAGTAGAACATTAATCAGATAGGCCATATTCTCTTTGGTATAACTTATTCTTGCTCATTTGACATCACTGCTTTGCATCATTTTAAATTCTGATCTGGCTAAAATGGTTTGGTCTGTGAGTAATAGTCAATCTCTGTGTCAACAGGATGAGTTTTTTTGTGTTTCTTAGGAAACAGAAGAAATTCTGTCTCAGTCATGTTTTTAGAACTCTCAGCATGTGTTATCTTTAGGTTAGGAAACTTTTTAAAGAACAAGAGAATCTGGTTTGTCATCCTCCACCCACACAATGCTGAAATGAGTTAGAATTATTCTTAAATAACTGATGTTAGTAACCCTCTGTAAATCTTTGGGTTTGGATTGTTATACATCCATAAATGCTTCTCATGTGATATCTTTGATCTTGCTTCCATTTTTTTTCTTTTGAAACTTGTTGGCAAACCCTTGCTTCAGAAACAGAAAACGGTGCTGTAATAAGATTAGATTATCCATACTTAAGAGTGTTTTTGAAAGCAAATATAGGCTATTGGTCTCCCTGAGTGATTTTGTTGAGCATCTGGCTGAGGTGTGCATGCAGTTACAGTCACAGTAAATTTCACACTCAAAAGCAAATGAGCATAGGTTTTAGTTCCCTTGTTCATTATTTGCCCTATTGAAACAGATACTGTAGTACATAGTGCAATGCAGTACAATGATGTGAATTCATCAAAACATGCATTAAGGGGCAACACTACACAAGGGTAAGGATATAAATATGTTTTACAGTTCTTAGCTTCCTATCATAAGAATAGTTCGCGACTGAATGTAAATTTATACTAGGTGCTTATCAAATGTGAAAATGCTTGCAAATCAGAAACAAACTTTGGGACTATAAACATATTTCAATGATAGTCCATGCAAAGAACATGTTTGATAGTAAGAAATAATGTTGTCTTTTAGTTTCAACCTGAAGCAGGTTGACAGATTATTGTATATGGAAAATTATAACACTCCTGAATCAGAACACTATCTGCAGTCTTCAATCCTATAATCAGAATGATTGCTATTAGGGAACATATAATGATCTAAAATATAATTATTTTTAAGGCAAGAAAGAGGCACCATCCAGCATAGAGAGATCATGAAGTGCAATTAAATCAGATGATTTCACTTCATTCCCTATGAAAGTGATATACAAGATACCAATCTTCTACGGTTTTTAGAATACTTGGTAAAAATATAGAAGTATGCTAATATCTTGCATAAAAAGAATGATCTGACATCTGAAAGTGAGTTCTGAATGCCACTGTGACTTGTACGGATGTCCTGTGCACATGTGAGTTGGAATATTTTACTCCACTAAAATAGAACCCTATAAAATCTTTTGGGTTTGACTGTAAGATACACTTGTACAGACAGTAATTGGCCTGTTACAGAGATATTAATTAACATGTTAGAAATGTTTTCTTTATTAATGAGAAATTCACACATAGTATTTAAATTAATTTGTATAGTTTAAAATTAATTTATTGTGGCCTTCGATGACCTCAAATCTACTAAGACAAAGTTGGAGTATTGTACTAACTGTTAAACCATTCATTAAACATTTTATGCAAATAGTGTTTGTTTATAAACAAATTAACTGCAAGGATTTTCAAAACAGGTGCTGTGTTGTGAATGCGTACTAAATGATGTGGTACTGAAAGAATTAATTAGACCTTCAGATGTAATTAGTTGCAATAATTTGCGTGATTAGCGGCTTGGTTAAGAAGTAAGACACACACATTGTAATGCATGGAAGAGTCACTGCAGTAGCTTTGTCTTTCACACAGTGAAGATGAGATTTCCTCATGTTTAGGAAATTTTTCAAAAAATTGCTGACATAGCTGGAGTTAATTGCCAAGTATCCTGTAGGGGGTAACGGGTTTTTTTTCCCTCTTCCCTTGGCTTGTTGCGATGCATATGCATTGCAAGCAATACCATTTATTTGTACCTCAATGAATTTTTAAAACCAGAGGCTGTTAACCCTAGATCTTCAAGTCTCCAGAGGAAGAGCTGATACTTAACATGTTCAGGGTTAAAAGATAGGCTGTGATAAGCCATATGAAACAGGTCCAGCGTTTCAAGTTCAGTGCTAAATATTCATGTAATTTTTCCCCCTCGCAACCATAGTTCTGTTTTTTCTTCTCGTATATCCAACAATGCAGCCAACCATTGGATGTCTGTGAAGAATGTCTTTGAAACTGGCGGTAGTCATAACTGATTAAAAAGAAAGTTGTGATTACTGATTCTTAATTAATGATGATCACACTCCTAGTTATGATAAATGTACAGTACCTTTGTGACTTGCAAGAATGCTTTGTTGTCTTGATAATGCCTTGATGCCTCATGAGAACATTAGAAGGTGGGTTTGAAATGAATGAGGATTTCCTCAATCTTTGTTTTACCTGCTTTAAAAGGTGGATTGACAGTAAACCATGGAAGATTCACTTTCATGGTCACTGGTGGAACATGCTATTACTTTTCTATTTCAAAAGAAAAGGCAAAAGATTTTCTTGTGGTACGAAGAATACAAAAATATGAAAGTAATGCACACTTGGACAGAAATTTTTACTCTGACAATAACCTTTTAGTGTTGTTAGAAACACATTTGTGGGGCTTGCATGCTTACAGAATAATCAGGTATGTTCTCTATGAATCACTTTATTAGAAAAAGCAAAAGTTTCTAGAAAAAAGTCAAAGAAGAAATCCCAAGGAAATCTTAAATCAGTTATAAAGTAAGCGGTCACAAGTCTAGAAGATGAGGTGATGAGGGGCTGCTCAGAATATTGTACTCGATGTTCAAGGCATTCCATAGAAGTGTCCTGTCCCTAGCGAATTTAAATTTAAGCTGTTTAATAGGCAACCATTATTTGACCACATTAAACTTGAGCAGTATAGGAGATGAGATGTGGGGCAAATGTCTTTCATCACATGTAAAGGCCACATTATACCATGTTTGTTTCATGCATTAATGTTGTGCTTCTGAGGCATGCACTAGGGAAGACCGTGTTTAGAAACTAAGCATTACTGTAGTTACCAAATTGTTTATATTCTTCGACGGTTTGTTTGTGTTTTGGTTTTGCCGTACAATTTTCAGAGTTTTTGTGTAACTGCAGATCTAGCATAAGCAACAAGGCCTAGAAGGAGATCTCTGGTTAAATGGTGAGCAAAATGACACTGTATTTGGGAAGTGTTAGGGGTCTTCTGTCTAAGTGAAACTAAGCCCCATGCTTTATATTGAAAACTCAATGTGGAAAGCAGTTCATTTTAGGACATAATTGTGCTGCTTCTTTTCCACAACACAATGGATATCTGAGTTCTTAGGGTTTTTTGTTTGTTTGGTGTGGTTTTTTTTTTAATTATATTTTAAAAAAGAAAATTAAAACTTGGAAAGGAAATAGAAGAAAATAAATATTAAAAATGACAAAAGAAGAACAAAATCATCGTTAACTGCCGCACAGCTGCTGTGTGTCTACTGTCACAGGGATTACTCTTAATTACTATGGATGAAGTTTGCTAGTGTTGGTTCTTTGGATGCCTCACACTTGGTTTATTTTTAAAGGAGTTCTTTCTAGCTATGTTTTAACAGAATACACAGCAGTAAAAGTTTCAAGGAAAGAAATCACTGTTTTAGTCTGGAGGAGACTGAAGATCATTTGACACAGTTAACATAGGGATTCACTTGGGTGACTTTTTTTCCTTTTTCTTACTGTGGTCTGTTTAATTCAGTTCTTTCATTTTAAGTGTGATGTTTGCAAAGTAGTCTTTAAAATGGGCTCTTCTGTATTGTGTTTGAATTTGAACAAAATTAACATTTGTATGTCATCAGTAGCTGGAATGTATAGCTCAAGGCAAAGAAAGTCAAAGAATATGGGAAATTTGATTAAAATGAATAAGCAGTAGAAGGTCTTAAGGGTGGGCATAACTTGCTCATTGATTTATTTGTATTGTTTCTGGAGGCAAAAGAAGCTAATTCCATGGAATGTTTAGAAAATAGGTTTTAAATCTGAAAATAAAAAGGTGTTTAAGTCAATAAAATTAGGTTTTAGATAGCATAATCTGGAGATTTCCCTACTTATATTGCTTAGTTCCATTTTGCCAAGGGGACACAACACTGAGCAAGTAAATGTTCTTTGAAAGGACCTCTTTCCAATAATTTTCATTGTATTTTTTATGATTTGGGATCAGTTGGCTCATCATAACATTTTGCGTCTTTATATTTACCAGGACATGAATTGTGAGGTGGAGCCCAAAGTATCACCCTGTCAAATAGATGATGTGCATGGTTTACCAGACATGATGGTTCAAATATGTGGCTCAGTTGGTAGCACATAAGACCCTTAATGGGAAGGTCGTGAGTTCAAGCCTGCAGTGGGCTGTAGTGTCCTCCCTACTCTAGTCATGGGTGACAGGTTGGACTTGATGATCTTTGAGGTCTCTTCCAACCTTAGTGATACTGAATGCTGCCCCCCAACTTCCTCAGATTGTGTATTTTTATGCTGGTTTCAGTGAAGTGGCCTGTATTTGCTCTGCAAATACAGCAACTGTTTGTAAGTTATCTATTTTTGCACTGTACAATGTGGCTTCAGGAAAATTCTGTAGCTTGCGCACACTCTTTGTGGTCATATCTTTGCAATGCTTTGGCTTTCCTTTGGAGATATTGCACTGTCATTTGTTTCAACATTCCCAAAGTTCTTGATAGCAGCCTTTATAATTTTGAGTCTACTTGATGGAATGGCATAGGTAGATTTCCAGTGTTCCTTGTCAACATTTTCTTTCCTTAGTGCATCATTGCTGGAAATGTGAAGCCCTTTGTCTGCTAGTCAGTGAAGCTGGGATGGTCAGTGCTAAAGAGCACTTTTTTCAAGAGAACTTTTAAATCTAAGACTAAGGGCCCACATACTAGTGAAAATCCAGTCCATTGCCTAGTCAAATGAAGCTTCTGAATTAATTTACCTACTGTAATCATCTTTGAATTCAGATTAGTGTTAGCCATTTAGTTTATAGCACCTTTGGTCAGTACTGTGGTGGTCTTGGTTTTTTTTTTTTTCTTTTCCTTAGGGAACTGAGTAAGGAAAGAGTTGGAAGAGTTTTTGTGTTATCTGTGGAGATTTATTTCTAATATGGATATTATTTCTGCTTAGTCTCTTAGCTTGCATTCTCAATGTTTGTATTCTTGAAAGAAGGACGTAGAGAATGCAGGCTCTAAATGGACCCTGAAAATATTTTTATAGATTCAGATCTGTCTGCATAAGCCCCATGAAAGAAAAAGCCCTGAACTCCCTAATGCATGTGGTTATTTACCAATGTGAACTGGGGAAATTTCAGAATTCTACTGTGTTCATGGAGGAGCCAAAGTTAGGACACTGCCCAGATGTGTCCTTCCCATTTCCATTTAATATTTAATGCCAGATGGAAACAAAATGAAGATAAGTTGAAGCTGAACAAATAGAATTATAAAAAAGAATATTCTCTCAAAACCTGAAATTATCTTTAATGCCAAAAAGAAACCAAACCCAAATAGCCAGTTGAATCTTTTGCAAGATGGCCAGTTGAAGCTCTTGCAAGAAGGATGTTGTCAATTCCACTATTTCACACTTTTGAGAAAAATGCAGCCTTGGAGCTGGGGAAATGACTTCTTTGTTTAGGATTTCTTAGGGTTTTAGTATTTTGGTACCCATAAAGGTCATCTTCCACTGGAGCCTCCTCTCCCAGCATGGTAAGTATCGCACCATGCACCAAACATCCCCGTTGGGTTGTGTGAGGCAAGTACTATGATATTCCAAGGAAATGTATATTATGCCCACTTATAAGGAGAAGAATTTGAGTTAGAAAGCTGAAGTGACTCAAATAATTTCTTGCATTCAATCTGAGGAAGTTATATCATTGTCCTTCAATATAGTTGGTGCCAATTTTCATGTAGTCTAAACATTTGTACAGTTACAAATGGATTCAAAATGGGACACTTTTGTTCTCTGAAGTTAATGTGGGTTTTTTTTTGTGATTGGTTGGTTCTTTTAATTCTGCAGATCTAGAAGGACAGCAAATCCCCTGCCTCCTCTCTGCACCCCAAATTCTGATATTAAATGTTGTCAAGCTCTTTTACCTTGTCTTTTTCTGATTCTCTTATTGAATCTTGATTTCCTTTTTTCAATGACTGCCAAAATAAATGTAGTATTAACTATGCAGAACAGTTCTCTATGACCAAGGAATTATGTTTTTGAAACTCAAAAATTGTGTGTCTTAAACCATTTCAGCTCTTTGAAAATCCATAAATGCTTTCCAGATGCATTTTCATTCTCTGAAAAATGGCTGAACGCCATTTCAGGTGATCTGCAAGAGCAGTGCCTACAACTCGAGCTTCTTTTTTCTAAATTGTTGTAATAAAAAGAGAAAAATCCTAAAACATGTTTCTCCAAAATGTATCTTCAGTACATTTCTATTCTGCATTTATTTATTGTTCATTACATCAGAAATATCAGACACACACAAATACTGAGGACTTTAGTAATTCAGTGGCAGACATCCATGTGACTATTGTGGCATTTACCTTTCCTGTACAGGTATTAATGTATACAAACAGATGGCCTTTGCGTGTAACAGAGTTTGTAATGAAACTGAGATGATTCACAATCTAATTCTATCTGTTACAGTCCTCAGATTTGTAATTCTGATTACAACTAAATTACTTTGCAGTGAATTTTTTTGTTTCAAGTGCTTACTTAGGCATAAGAAGAATCTACTGTACTTTCTCTGATACTGCTGGTTTTGGTATACCTCTCTATGTGGCAATCCTTGAAATCCATGTCATGTTCCTATGAATTGTGGGCTTTTTGGGCATTTATCACTTTATTGGCATCTTCCACAAGCACAGGATTTTATGCTCAAAACCCATAATTCTTAAATATGCAAGAAAAGCTACAGTCATATTTTTTCCATTGCAACTATAAACCTGACTCTTAACAGTGTTACATAGCTAACCTACCTTTCCTTTTCTAATTGTCCCACCTATAAACCTGACTCTTAACAGTGTTACATAGCTAACCTACCTTTCCTTTTCTAACTGTCCCAGATTGGTAACAGCACTAGCTTTACCAAGAGTCAGAGTGTCAGACAGCTATCAGCAGCAGACTACTATATTTGGTTTTATTGAGACTCAGTACTGAACTACTTCAAGTGTAGTGGCTACTCAGTGTGTATATAGTTTCTGTTGCTTTACAGTTGAAGTATCAAGAAGTTTTAAGGAAATATGGCAGAAATATAACTGGAATTTAGCCAGTCTACAATTGAACAGTGTTTATTGTGAAAAAATATATTGTCAACATTTGAATATATATAATAGAAATACTAATTATTAAAAGAATGCTGCAATATTTGAGTGAGCCCAAGTCATCACATCCACAGTTTGTCTCACTGCCAGGTTGGCACTGCCAGCTCTAGTGACAACATTCTGTTTGTTAACATACTGAGATGTTAATTCAATGCATACAAGGTAAAAGCAATCTAGAAACTGAAAAAAATAGTGTTTCTGCAGCATGAAGATGGCTTTTACATACATTCCATGCAAATAAGTCCTGTCCAGTTGTGAAGGAGCAAGGTGGAGGCCAAGACTGAATTTTTTCAATTATGGGTGTTTCTGTTGTCAGGTTTGAGTTAGTTTGCTTCATGGAAGTGCATTTAGAAAAACTATTGCTAGACAGAATAATTGCAGGCTTTTACTACATGTGCCAAATCAAACTTGCATTGCATTTTTGTTTTTAAACTTCAGTATTGTTGTAAATGAAATACTGTAGTTAAAAAAAACAAACATAAATTCAGGTTTGGCATAAACACTGGTTAATCCCTTTGACTTCTGTGCAAATGCATTGCATTTCTGTAGAGAGAACTGGGCCCACTGTGTTTATCACATCCTAACTCTCTGTTTAGGCTCTTTATAGTGAAAGCACTGTCAAAGTATTGGATACCTTATGTTCGAGTAGTGCTATGCTCAAAATGAATCTGTACATTCCCTCGATAGATGTTTTACATGCAAATAATTTTGAATTGCCATAAATACTTCGTGTCTTAGAAATGCAGTGTTTGCTATCATGGAGATCATAATTTTTGTGAGCTGAATTTGCTTCAGATGATAGAGAAATTATAGGCTACAATATGTGATCAAACAGCAATATGGAAAGCTTAAATAGAATGCGCCCTAAGGACAAAGGCTGGTTAAGACTATAGGGGATAGAATAAATGGGAGTTTTAGCAAAGCTATCTCTGATTCCTACAGATAAATTATGCTCTGCCTTTTTTGTATCTCTTTGGGACTGTACTACATAAATTATGACCAAGTATAATTTAGGCTTTCAGCCTATATTTCTGAACATCCATCTTGTACATTTTAAGTACAAAAATTACCATTTTGAAGAAGTATGAAATTGAGACAATTTTTTTTCATCTGTGCATTTAACTTCTGCATACTTTATAGCAGCTAAAGGGTTAGAGAGGACCTTGTTACTATCTAGAGAGTGATGTTAGCCAGATGATTGTATAACTGTGTTAAGATCTACATAAACACTAATAAGTTTTGGGGGTGTAGAATTGGATATATTTCCAAATATTAATTAACATGCTTTTCTGAATGAACCACAATCCTTCACAAATCCAAATTATTTTTGTTATCAGTTACATTTAAAAAGTTAGATATGGAATTACCTTTTGAAGTGTAGTTACAGTCAACTAACCAAGAGCTTTGGCATGCAGGAAGAACATACAGAGCAGGCCTTTAGTGCACTTAGCATTCATAATTTGCTTGGACGTCAATGTATGCATGTGAATAAAGAAACAGATTTTAGGAGCCCTATTTTCTATCACTCAAGGACTACATTCTGTAGCTTGGTAGCTTGGATTTCTGCATCCACTCAACTGAGAATTGTACACTTCTTTTCTCCCATTGTTGCATCCGCATCCAATATTGTAATACTATCTGGAATTCTAAAACTGGGAATAACCATAAGGTGTATTCTTGTAGGCCTGTGTACGCATCTTCCACAGGAGAAGGAATGTGGAAAAACCATAAAACCTCTCTTGTAAGGAAGGCAAGCTTGCAGGAAATGCCTATTTTTAACACAAGAGCACAATTTAAAACTGATGTAAGTTACCTTAAAATAACATGGTAATAGCTTGCAATATTACTAAAGGAGGCTTTTGATCCGTAATAGTAGAGAACCATCTCTGTAATTTTTTCCCTTATAAAGAAGAAGAAATATCCAGCACCTTTGCACATGCATGAGGACCACAGTTACATATACAAAGGTGTAAAATTGTAAGACCTAGTTAGTATGTGTATTAAGGTGAATTTATTTGGCTTTGTTTTGCATATATCTGATGACCGTACTTTGGGGAATTCAGTGCAAGCTTTCATGATGTGTGAAAAATGAATAGAGAAAATGTCTGTTGTAGAAGTAGAATGAATAATAGTGTTGAAGAAAATTCCCCCTTAATATACAATAGGCCTTTTTTTTTCCTCTGCTAAAGATTTCCTATCCATTACTTTAGTGATGCTCATATGTCCAGTGTTTTGCCATTGCAATGTTTACCTTTTTCTGTAATTGATATTCCTTTTAAAGCCACTGGTGTTCACTAGGCAGCTAGCTGTCCCTGCTTTCTGCAGTAAGTAGAGGTAATACTGGAACTCAAGCAGTAATGCTAATTGCTTATAAAGATTTTAATGACAATCACTTTAACTGATGGTAGAGATTAGTCTGCTATCACAGAGACCATCAAAGGCAGCACCAATAGCTTGTCACCTTACCTTCTGTAAGGGGAAAAAAGGTGTTTCCATTATCTATGTAAAATGGTGAATTATTTAGGTTTTTAAAGTATGAGTGTGTGGTAGATTTAATTGTAACTTTCAGATGATTTTCATTAGAAAAAAAGTAAATTAAATAAAAGAATAACAGAAAAGTAAGAGTTCTATGCCACTCTCCTCCACTATTTAACCCTTTCCAACATCTTCTGAGGTGAAAATGCCACCAAAAGATGGAGAAATTTCTCTGGCTCCTTTATAGATGGTTGGGGTTTGTTTTGTAGGTTCTTCTTGGTTTATTTTTTTCTTTTTTAATAATATTTATTCATTTTCCACTGAAAAGTGAAAAATAGGAAAAGTAAAATGTATCCTTCTAGGATCACTGTCATATTGCTGCTGCACAATTCCTGTTTTCTGGGACAGTACTGAACATGTGTCTTTGAACTGTGTTATGCCTTCAATAGTTACATTCACTTTTGTGACTGACTCCTGAAGTTCCCTTGGTCAAAGACCCAATTGCTTAAGGATGTTACTGTTGACATTACACTATGATCTTAGTTTTTCAAGAGGTATGATCTTAGTTTTTCAAGAGGTAATCTCTTCCTGCACTAATCAAGATTCTTCCCAAAATAATGTAGCATCTCTAGAGAACTTATTGATTTTTTGCAAATCATGCCTGGGAAGATGGTCTTGTGTCAGAGGTCAGACTGTTCCAATGTGTGGTAGAAGAGGATAAAGTGAGTTCTATTAAATTTTACAAGCCCCTATTGTCATCAATTATATTGTGTATTTTATTTTTAGGTCATGAGCTTTTAAAATCAACATATGAATGGAAAAGGAAGTCTGTGAGTTAGCTACCATAGGGTTAAATTTTGAGTCTTTACTAAGTGATTCCATGTCCAGAGTGCCTTCAACTCAGGATGTGTAACATTTATCTGCCTGAAATTAAAAGGAAATGAAAGAGATTTATTAGTGCTTGTTTCTTGAGGATGGTTCTTCACGTTTGGATTGGTTGAATGATTGAGGATAAAAGGCTTTCATAACGATGTTGCCTTGTACAAATGAGCTCTAACCAGAAGTGCTGTCCTAAATGCTGCTGACTTAAGGATAAAAGTACTAAGAAGAGAGGATATGCTCTTTGCAGTTAAGGTTATAACCGGAATCCTCATAAAATTCTATTTTAAGTGGTATAATTTAGGCTGGAGTAATTGTTTATGTGTAAAATACAACTAGGTTTACACTGAAATTCAAAGAAAGAAATTCTTCAAATGGTGAAATGAATTTTGAGGTGCAAACAGGCTAGCTGATCATCAGCAAAACTGGTGGTGTGAGCAGTGATACTGTAGTTGTTGAATTCAGAAGGAGCCATTTTTAGAGAATATGGGAAGAGAAAACAAAAGAGGTGAAGCTAGGGAGTATTCTGTGTACCTCTGCCTTGAAAATCTTGTTTTCTTTAGACATTTTAGACATTCAGATGCGTTATAAATCCTTTATTAAGTTGTGAAAGAAGAAATTCAACATTCAAAAAATCAGTAGCGCCAATATATGCTGGGAAAATGGATGCCATACATTTTCCACTACTCACATAAATATGGAATATTTTTCCAAGTAACAAGAAAAGGCTGTGCATAACAACTTCGTTATTCCAACCTGAAAAATCCTGTAATTTTTTTTTTAGTTGGTATTTGTCCTTTAAAGACTTCTTGATAAGAGATATATACTGTAAGACATATTGATGTTTATCAGGTATGAGCTTCTATTTTCATATAACTTTATCATAATGATAACATATTAATAGTGATAATTCTGTAATGTCTTGTGAACCACAGATAAGTGTATAACTCCTGTTATTTTGAGACCTATCACTCCCTCCCTGTCCTCCTCCTCCTCCCCGCAGAGTGGGACTCTTTTTAGCTAAATTAGCTGCTTAAGTGTAATCCTAAAGTTTTCAAAAACTAAAATGAAGGTACCAAAAGCCATGAAACAATTCAAGTGATTTGACTGTCTGCCACATGCCTTTCATTTTTTTGTCAAAAGCATCCCCTATGACAGACTTCTGCTATGGTCCTGTTCTGGATCTGTTAAGGGCTGGGAAAGATGCTGCTGCGAAGTCTTAACACAGGCTGGAATTGGGGATCAGACAACATTCTGAACAGCACATTTTGTAGTACTGTTGGCAGATGATCTATGAAAGGCTGTTCCATGTAATGTGTAAACTGGGAAATCCAGATGCTGGCTAATTTCAGGAGCTGGGAAAGGCAAAAAAAGTGGGTTAAGACTTCTCTATCCCTCACTATGCTACAGAGGTATGGAAATAGAACTAATTTGTGATATTGCTTGTTGTATATTCCTTGGTTTTGCCATCTTTATGTATTGTTTTTCTATGACTGCATATTGTCATTAATATTGATAATATATTTTGAGATACATATAGAGAGACTTGAGAGCCATCTCTCTCATTTTTTCAGTGAATGTGACTGCATGGGCTCCTTGCATTAACTAACATTGATCTGGGTTCCATAGTGAGAATTTTAATGTTTGGCTTATTTGGGAGGTTTTGTCTGGTGTTCACAGTTTGATAATTCATTTGTGTGATTGGTCACCTGTCCCATATTTACTTTCTGGCTGAGTGCTTATGGCATTTATAAATTTGTACCCTGAAAGGCTTCCTGAGGGTTTCTTTTTCTTTTTCAGTGTAGGCAATTTAAGGAAGGTAGAAAAAAAATGAAAAGAATTCTGAGGAAGATCAGGAATTCTTAAAGCACTCTGTTCTAATTTTCTTCCAAAACATTCTAATTTTCTCTTAGAGACTAATTTAAATATATGATTATGATTCTAGCAGTTACCTCCAAGTAAGTGCAGATGCAAAGATTCCGAGTCAAAGCATGAAAAAGCATAGTTAAGTTGTATGCTGAGTGCCGATGTGACCTTTGCTTGATGGTTAAAATGGTGACATCTTTATGACTGAACACGTTTTTTAAAAACAGAATGATAAACTTCAACTGCAATAACATATAAGCTCTTAGATTACTTTAAATAGGTAAACTGGACTTATGAACTTGAGTTTTATTCATAAAATAAGTGTAATGATGGCATTCTGACATGGATCGCAGGATATCTGATAATTTTTGTGTGGCTGGGTTGATCTATAGATGCAGAGTCTACATATCTGAGTTTGTATTTTGAAACAAAATTCCTGCTTTCCAACACTGTGTTTTTGTTTTTTGTTTTCAAAACTACTTATCAAAAGGATTTTATTTTTTAGAGTACCAACAGTCATGCAGCCTAATTCTTCAATCCCTTTTTTGTTGTTTTCAATATCTTCTGTTACATCTTTTCATCGTAATTGTTTAAATATTATTGACACTGTCATATATATTTCACTTATGCTTTCTACCACGTGATATAACACGACAAAGACATGTATTGTGTTCAGCATGGTATTCCTGTGAGATTTACAGTGTTGCTTATTAGAAACTAAGCATTTACACAATTCAAAATCAAATTTTTTACTATAAAGAAAGTGGGTTACTTATCAAGTGGGTTGGTTACTCCTCCTCACTAGTACTGGTTAATACCTGAGTGCTGCCCAAATGATGAACAAAATCATTTGGAGTATCAGGTCCCAAAACATGGTCTCTCATGAAATTTTTTGGATTGATTTTTCATAACTTAAATTTTTCAGATAACTTCATCTGTTAATTTGCTAATTTATTGGCCAAAGGTTTTATTGACCTTAAGATGATGAGCCTGATCTAGTCACCAGAGTGGTATTTGATAGCTTACAACATCCATACAGATGTATAGAGAACTTCCTGGCTTTTAGTTTGTAGGAATATAGAGAGTTCTGAATAGTTCTTGTAGGTCTAAAAGGGATACAGAGAGCATGGCACCATCTTAGGAAAATTGCCACTGATAGTGGAACAATTCAGTAAATACTGTGAGCTTATTTATGAACTTTTATTTTTCCTAGCATATGTGAGTAGTACAGGGAAAGTCTGCCTAGGAAAACACTGAAAAAAAGCACTGAATCAGAATTAACAAGGATTTCAAAATGTGACTCCTCTGACACTGCTCAGGAGCACTGAGAACCTCAACAAATTACTGATGTGAATGTGCTTTAAGTAAAGCTGAAGACTTAAGCAATGGTAATGTTGTAGTGCATGCCGTAAAATTGCTCTAGGTCTTTTAAGTGGCAGCACTAAAAATTGCAAGTACTAAAATGGAGCCTAATAAAATATCACCCTGTGTTTGTTCCTCATATAGAACAATGACCTCTCATAAGCCATTTTTTTCTTTTCTAAGGGTTACCCTGTTGCCTTGATTCCTTCCCTGATTATCTTGAAGCCTGTCAAGTTGGAAAGCTCTCCCCTCCCTTGCTCTTTCTTCCTAATAGACATGAAACAGTCCAGTCAATAATATTTTACTTGTCTTCCCACTGCGTGTCTCTTGCTCTGATCAGTTTAGGCGAGTTTGACTGCAAAAAGTCAGAAGGGAGGTTAAGATCTGAAAGTTCAGCCAAATGTTATCAGCCACAGAGATGTTGCTAAGGGAAAGGCCTTACAGCCTCTAAGACCGGAGCCAATAATAGCTGCACATAACTGATAACATCAACAGCTGTCAAAGATCCAGGCATTTGTGGTTCCTCTGTAAACTCAAACACCTGTATTCAGTCAAGCTTTGATTGTTATCCCCTCTTTTCCTGTCATTTTGATTCGTTCCTTGAAGGTGCTGCCAGGATATTCTAAGCTGCTAGCTGATTTATAAAGTGAAAGAGCCCTTCGAAAGTTTGGCACAGTTTGAAAAATCGACTGAGGCTCTCATTCATAGGGTGACAAGTTACTTTGACATTGATATTGACAGGATTCTTTTAATTAAGTTTTGCACAATGTAAGGATGGGTTAAGATTCTTGAAAGTATGGGTTAAAAGTATGTTAACAGCTTCAACATGTGTCACTTAAAAGAACATTATGTACTTTAAGAGGGTTTCTTTTGTGATGAATTAGATCAAAGTGACTAATAAACATTCTCCATGAAAGCTCTTCAGAGCACAGTATATACATGTTTGAGGTATTTAAAAGATAGGGCTTCAAGGAACTAAGCTAAATATCTTAAATGGACAGTTGATACTGTTGCCTCACCACTTTAATATTTAGAACAGGAGAAAAAAAGAGTTTTATGTTTTTAATAGGAATTTTGTGATAAATTATGCAAGAGTAGTTCTCCTTTACCAAATACGTAGGGAATTATGGATACTGCAAAATGATAGAATGCAAAGTTCTGAATGGCTAGACTAAAATGGTAGGATCAGATATGTAAATGATTATTATTTTGAATTAATGTAAACTACTTCTCTGGCCTGTGCTTTGTAGTGAACTTGAAATCACTGAACTATAGTTAAATGTAGCAGAGTTGAATATTTTGGGTATGTTCCTGTAATCGTAATGTTTTTCTGTTCTTAAATGCAAAAAGTTCTTTCCATACTTGTCCTCACGATTTGCAACTCCATTCCAAAGTAGTAATGTGTACTGCAGTGACAAGGAAAAATAGCATTTTAAAATAATTAATCATGCTTCTATATTGTGTATTCCAGCAAGTACCAGATGCCTTTAGAACAGAAATGTTGTTTGGTTTGTTTTTGTTTGGGTTTTTTGTGGGGTTTTTGTTTGTTTGTTTAGAGATTGTGGGGATGATAATGATACAAATGTTATAAAAAATTTGATGGTAGGAGTTGCAAGAGCTGTTTTCATTTCATGAGTAATATTGTTTTCTGCCTGTGGTTTTTTTTTTTAAGATCAGTGTTTGGCAAACTAGGTTCAGGAGGTAGTGAACCTGTGCATGGCACTGACTATGTAGCTGAGCGGCTTCTGAGAGTTAGCAATAATCCTAACTGTGAAACCATGCATCTGCAAATTGCACACTGAATATTGTCAATTATTTCTAAACAAAGCAATAAAGAAGGGATAGCAGAGAAACCTAGTTGTCAGTTCAATAACTTTTTTTTTTTTCCTTGAGATCCATTATTATTCCTTGACTGAAGCCTGTTTTATTCCTAAGTTGCAAGAATGCATATGAAAATGTGAGCTAAAATGTTGGGAACCTCCATCAGTGAGACTGCTGATGACTTGTTCAGAATTCAAGGTCTGCTTTTTATTCTGGTTAGAAGACATCATTTAGTAGCTAAAAATGTCTTCTATGCTGAAATCTGACGACGTGCACAGCTAGTCTTAGAGATAGGTGAATGCTTCCTTGATTCTTCTGAAGTATTCTACAGCTGGGTGAACATAAGTGCTTAGATTTTTGTGTGAAAGTGTGCAGAAGCAAGCAAAATGGGGAATGGAAGAGAATGGATAAAATATCTAGTGCTTTTAGTAAACCAAAGCTTAAACTTATCACCACTCTAAGCTAGAATGCAAAGCTCTATGAGAGTGACATTAATGACAGTTGGTGGCTGGCTCTTCTTTTCCATAGTGCTTAGCTGGTCTGTTCGTTTGGAATTGCTGCACAGCTGCTGTTTCCCCTCCTGGCTCCAAAGAGACAGTTTAGAGACAGGCTTACCTTGCTGATGACATTACTGACTGCAGCAAGGAGTTAGAATATTGGAAGATTAAGTGAAAAGAATATATTTTTGCTCTTTTCTTTCCCCCCGCCCCCACCGTTTTCAAGAAAATAAAGTACAATACACTTCCTTTAAAGATGATTTTGGGAAAAGTTCCTGCAACTCAACTGTCAAACCCAAATTTATTTCAGGAGAAAATGTATCAGGAAGTTTGAAGACGTGCACAAACCACAGAGGCAGTAAAAAGAAAGTAAAGAATAAGTCCAGTATATTTTAGCAGATGAATCCCACGTGTTTACATTTCTCTATGTGAAGTGAAAGCCAGGACTGGAGGCTCACACACTATCACTGACTCTGTTGCATAGCAGCTGCCTATCAAATTACCATCCATATGGAAAGTACCCATCAAGGTGCATTTAGAAATATGTCTCAACTCCTTACTCATACTATTTTTGTAAAATCCATACTTCATGGTGTTGAGTGGGATCTCAAATATAAACCTTGACTGTCTTGAAGTAATTGAAGAATTGTCTTCAAATTTATTTGGCAGAGAGCTGATAAAAATCTAAAAGAGAATGGAGTGGATTAAAGTGGTCTATTGTCATTGTTATACAAATAAAGTAACTTTTACAGACTCTGGATGCAGTAATGGCTCAGGCAGTGGTTTATCTTTTAAAAGATGACCTCTCATTTTAGGGAAGCTTTTTGCGTTTGAAGCTGGTCATGTGTTACAGAAGCTGGGAACATTTGATATGGGAAAGGCAACAGAAACACTGCTTCAGTAGTATGCATAATATTTTTAGTAGTGGAATTTGTGTGGCATTCCAGTAGCATTTGGTACTGTCCTCTGTTAAAACCTGTATTTCTTTGGGAATGTGCAGCTGGTTTCCAAGCATACCGAAACTGACAACTGTGTGTCTAGTTTTCTGGAATTGGAATATACTCAGCTTCCTGGATGTTTCTGTTGATAGAAGTAAATTTTCTGGGGTGCATTTTCCATTTCTTTAGCTATCAACTGTTCAGATGCCAGGCTTGAATCCATTTGTAATTTTAAATACTCAGCTGTGCCTCATGCGGGATTGCTTGAAAGTTTGCTGTTTATTATTGTGGCTTGCTAAGCCACATTAGTATGTATTTTGAAGCTTGTCATATTCTCAGTCTTAGCATTTTGCTAATTTCAAAATCTTTGGAATTATAACCTTAATTTTCAACCAGTCTTATCCCATACTGTTTGCCTGTATGTATCTACTTCTAGTGAGAATCTGGGGAGATGTAACCCAGGACCTACATGAGATCCATTTTAATTTAGAACAGCAGCAGGAGCCAGTGCAGGATGACAGGACATTTCAAATGACAGTGTATCTTTAAGTTAAGGCAGCTAATTGGAGCACCTTTTTTAAAATTTATTTTATTAGAATTGAAACTTCAAAATAAATTGCTTTGGAGGTATGGCAGGTCTCTGGCATGAGGGCAAATTTTCAGCATTAATCTTATACACTCTACTGTATATACCAGAGACCTAAAGGTATTACCAGGTCTGTTCAGAAATGCATTAACTCTTTGCTGTGATACCATTGAGGTCATGGTCCCAATCCTACTTCACCTCCCTTGTTAGACAACGTTCTTACATTTGTATGCTAAAGCAACCAAGCTTGTGCATAGTCCCAGAAATTGTGTAACCATTCTTAAGATACAGAGTTTTTAATGTCTCATTTTTGCCACTGAGGGAAGAGACTAAAGCATTTCGGTGACCATAAGGTGGATTTTTTGTATGGTGAAGGTTAAATTTCATGGTTTCCTGTCTTCCCATTTCTATTCCTCTAAAATTATGACTGACTTGCAAAGATGTTTTCTGTCTAGCAGTATACCAACTGAAGTATGTGCGCATACTATTAACTTCTTATGTAGCACATAGAAATTTCCAAGTAAGTGGGAATCATGTGACTAGTAACAGGATAGAACTTCTCTGTGCCATTCTGCTTTAAAATAGAATTATCGTGCTACTTAATTTGTTGTTTTTCCTATTTCTTACAGAGAAAAAGAAAATTGCGTGACAAAGGTTAATATAACAATCTTCTCTTATTACAATGATTTATGTATGCTGAACATTAACAGCAGAATGTCATCCAGCTCTCCTTTAATTTGCAGACATCTGGATTTTTCTTTGTTGGGATCACAGTGGTAGATGACAAAGCTGTACTCTTGAGGAATAGGAGAGAACACTATCATTCATAGCTTGTTATACCCCAAACACTGAACTCTTAACAGTTATCTCTGGCAAGTCAGTAGATTTCAAGAAGAGAGCTCTGTTTTTATCCAAATGATCCTCACTAATGAAATACATGGGGAAGAATATTATATTCATCTTAAAATTATTCTGATCCTATAATATGTCAAATGACAGTAGATAGTGTTAACCTAAATGTGAATTCTCCTGCAATTTTAATTCGGAGATATCAATGCTGCAATTTACAGTGATTATGGCTTAAAGCAGCCAGTTTTGTTGCTTTCTCTAATGTAAGATATAATTTATGTTTTTGAAATGTTTGAAAAGGGGAGAGCAGGATAGTTTGATTAAAGTAAAATGCATTTTGACATGTCTGAATCAATTGTAATGAGAATTTTTCGCTTTATTGGTGTTTTAACCCAGAATGATCTTGGTGCATTGTGAAGGTACGCCTTAAAAACACTGTTTCATTATGCAGGATATCACTGCTCTCAGTGTAGATCAGCCACCTCTGACATGAAATGCAGATTTCAAACATTACACTTTCATGGAAAAAATTATCATTCAGCAATAAGAATATTCTGAGAAGTAAAAGGAAAGTTTTGTCTTGTGTTAATGATCTATATGAACTGGAAATTACCTACAGAGCAGATGATTACAGTAGCTACAAAATGTATCCTGCCATTTTTAACGCCTTCAATCATCAGTTATAATTCCTCTAACATCCTTGCACTTGAAGAGTTGTTATAGGCTCCTGATCATTGAGTCCAACCTATCACCCAACACTATCTAATCAACTAAACCATGGCACCAAGCGCCCAAACCAGTGTCTTCCTAAACACCTCCAGTGATGGTGACTCTACTACCTCCCTGGGCAGCCCATTCCAGTGGCCAATCACTCTTTCTGTGAATAACTTCTTCCTAACATCCAACCTAAACCTCCCCTGAAGTTTGAGTTTGACTTACTGAAAGCTGTTTCATGGAGTAATATTTCTATTTTTTGATGGAACTAGTTAATTGGATAAATACAATTGCAGGAAGCTTCTCTGACTAGATTAAAAATGTATCTTGGAAACTCTTGAAGACTAAGATTCACTCAATAATAGTGAAGACCATGAGAGGCAGACAAAAGAGATTCTTTGTATAGTTGTGATCTGCATGCCTGTGAAAGAAAAACCTAAACTGTTCATGTGATAAAGGTAGTTATCAGAGATGTACTACATAGTGTAACTGAAATGGTAAACTGGGGTGCTAGAAAAGAGCACAGACTGTTCTTCTGTTTGAAATAAAATCACTGTTCCAGGACATATGTTTTGAATGTAACTAATACGTGCGATTGGCTACTGTTTGTTATTTAACACTCAGTGTGTGCTTTGTAAGCATACAGCAATATTAATCAAATCAACATTATTTTGCTTCCATAAAACATTACTCTTTAAATCTATAGACTATTTGGAGAAAAAAAACAAGAAGATGCAAATTTGCCAGGTTTTGAAAAAAAAGGAAACAAGAAACCCCAAATCACATGGGGGATCTACATGCTGTGAAGTACAGAATGTGCTGGATTTTGGAATATGCACCTGACCTAGCAAAGTGCTATGCATGCTTATTTTTAAAGCTTTCCTCAGGCAGAAGTCACCCAGAAACCTTACCCGTACTTCTCTGATAAACATTCCATGAGCCTTGTGCATCCACCTTGTCCTTTGGCTGATGCTTATGTGATGTTGTTGAGAATCTTATAGTAGTGTTGAGCAATGGTTGTTTTAGTTGTAGGCCACTGCTGTTGTATGTGGAAAATTCAGGAAGCTTTTTTTCTTGCTGGAAATTGAGAAAGGAAGCATTTCTGATTTTCTTTTAGAAAATCAACTGTATAAACTTTAGGACTGAATAGAAAGAAGAAACTAAAGAGAAAAGATGCATTTGGCTCTATTCTACAGAAGACCTTTCTATGCTTGCAGAAATACATTTGGGTGACAATGCAACTTTATTCTTCCTCATTGTCAAGTATGTAGCTGTTTGAATGTTTATCAGTTCGCTAAAGGGAAATTCTGCTGGCAAGAACTCCATTTCAGACAACAACAAAAAGTGTGAGCTATCTCTTTTTAGAGAATGTGAAATGAAAAATAGGTACTTTTACATAAACTCTCCAGATTTATCCTTTCATGCTCCCTATTCACCCTTATTCCCTCTTATCATAGTAGAATAAAGCCCTTTCCCGCTTAACATCATGTTACAGCATTAGTGTGATTCCTCTAGTAATTAATAGAATTTAGGCTCCAGCATAGTCAGTTTTGATTAAGCAAACATTAAATTAATTCAATCTGCAAACACTTAACTCTGTTAGAACTATTGAGGGGAGAAAGCATTTGGATGGACGGCAGAACGCATCTTCATCGGATTGCTAGCCACCTCAGAGTAGTTAACAGTCAGATCAATACAGCTCCTAGAGCTATAATAAAATGGCTTCGACAAGCTCATCTGTGGCTGAGAACACAGTATACACATTGATTTCCTGGCCTGATATAACCCATTTACCTATTCAGCTAGTCCGTTAAGGAAGGTGTAAGGCTACAAAGGCCCAAGGGAGCAATGATGTCTGTAAGTAGGTTAGCAAATACTTGGAAATGTCTTAATTTGTTTCACAGTTACTACTTCAGGGAGATTTTTTTTTTCTTCTTCTTCTTTCTTTTTTTTTTTTTTTTTCTTTCCTTTTTTGTTTTTTTTTTTCTTTTCCCTTTCTTTAAGACAAAAAGGTTTATATGCTATTCCTTGCTCTTCTGTAATGGTTTTAACATTGGGAAATATGTAATGCTCTGTGCTTGATTTCTGTCTTCATAAAGGTCTTCACTGTTGGACCCATTTCTGATCCCCAAAACTCTGATATTGTCCAGCCAGCTTTGAAATGCACCCATTACAAAGAATATGCCAAGCCAAAACATAACCTCTGTCATTCTCTACTTTTTCACTCATTTGGCTTTCTTTCTTAAATCTGATAAAGTGAAAGAAAGAAAATTTATGTGTGGGGATGCATGAATCAACACTACATTGTTCTAAGCCAAGTTCTTGCACTACTTTCGGTTATTCATTTATTACAGCTTTCTGAGTTCTATACAACAGAGATAGGAACTAGAAAAGTGATTCTAGTCCAGTAGAATTTACTTCTGAAAGTTAATCTGTGGATACAGAAAAGGAGAGGAAGGGAACCAACCAGTACTTGGTATTGGCTGCTGGTAAAATATTAGTGTTTCAACTAAAGGTAGTTTCTTGTGAAAACTGTCTAATAAGTGGCTTAGAGAACTGTTCAATTCTTAAATGAACTCTGCTTTCGTATCATGTAGTAAGTGGCCAGTATAACTTCTAGTAGCACTTTTCATGCCTTTTCAAAAGTTGTACCACGTTTAATGCAGAAACTAGTAGCAAAGACTGGTATTTGTGATACTGTGTTCCCAAATATGTGTCTAGGAATGTGAAAAATCTGTTTGTAAACTAAACCAAATGTTTATTAATTTTATTGCTCTCAAACTCAATTTTTATTTTGGTTCTCTTAGTGCCTTGTTTTATTCCCACTGTGATTCTGTACTGAGCGGGTGGGTACTCAAACCATTCATGAGGAAAGATATATTGAAAAAGACAGAATGGTAAAGCAGCTGATAGGCTGTTATTAGATTCAGATAAACTGTAATCTTAAGTCATCTTATGAGCATGCTAATTACACAATGACATTACCTACATAGAGTGCCATTGCTTTGTTAACATGTTATGCAAGGTCCTTTATTAACACTGCAAGAAAGGACTTCCTCTCATTAGATGGTTATACAAAACTATAATTATACTTGCCTGTGAAAAATGGTGAAGTTATGAAAGGCTTGCTTCTTGAGGGCTTTACTTTCTCTCCCCTTCCCCCTCTTGCAGATTATAATCACTCTCTGTGGAGTGAGGGTGACACAGTTTAAAGACTTTTTTTTTTTTCCCATATAGGGTTTAGAATTCAGTAATCTCTTTATCTTTCTGCTAAGGAAACATTAAAATAAAAAGCATCCTGTGGTAACTCTGTGTATATAATTTTGAAGAGAAATTTGGATGCTGTCACTGAAGGGAAAATTAGCAGTGAATGACAAATTGCTTTTTAATATAAACCTAAAATATTTTGGATATAATAATTACTAGTGATTTCAAAAATTATATTTTCATTCAAGTTCTTTTCGTGAGGCACCTTTGTATTTTCAAGTTTAGAACTGATATAACCTTCTTGTGAAAGGTCTTCAACATTCAAACAATGGTCCTGACCTCTTTAGTAGTGATGCCACATTCACCAGTAAAAAGCATGACATAAGTGTTATACAGATAGAAGAGGATTTTCAGATCAGTTTTCACCATAAATTTTGTATCTGGAATGATAATATTCCACTGGTTTCTTAAAATGGATTTGTCTTAAATAATATACCTAATTATGCATTAAAGGCCTTACATTTATGCTGCCAGATTTCAAAATTCAGTTGCATCATTTTGATTGAACAATGCATGGGGTTATACTAATGATGTATACCAGAAGCACTGCTAATTCTACTTTTATTGTGAGATGAATTGATGGTAATTGAAGTTCAAAGGCAGTGCTCTTAGAAATTTACAATGTGCTTGTAAGGGCAATGAGCTGCACAATGATATTTTGAGGAAGGCAGAGGAGTCTTTTGTCTGTAGTAGTAATTAATCCAGTTTTGTGCATACATTTCGTGACACTGGCTTCAGGCTGGCAGATGACCATGTACTGTGAAGGGACTCTTGAAAGCTGAAGGCCTCTGCAAGGATTATGGATGATGTACACATAATTTCGGGGTACAGAACAGACTAAGTGGGCAGTGAGCAGCTGACATTTCTTTATGATTATCCAAAAAATGTAGAGGAAGCAAAGGAAAATATAACAGAAGAATATATAGTGTATGACACGTTTTGAGAAGTAAGAATTTTAGTATTGTGGAGTTTCAAAGTGGAAATTGAGAGACTTGCTTTAGGAGAGAGATTTGGTGGTCATTAACAAAGAATGGAAGTGAAATCAAGAGTGATTAATACTGAGTTGTGAAAAAATGTCTAAGGTGGTTTCCTGGCAGCCTGGACAGTATACTTTGAAATCACAGGGAGAAGGTGTTACCTTGATAAACCACACCACTGCTTAATACTACAGATCAAGAAACCTTTAACTCAAGTGCCCTTTCCTTTTTATGCTGTCTCAATAAACATTTCATTTACTTGCTTACACCATTGAGGTGGATCATGTCTTTCATAACATAAGGATTAACTTCTTCAATTGTCAGTGGCAACAGAATGCTTCCATTTATAGTGAGCTCAAAGGCAGTCTGAGACAAAATGGAGTGTGATACAGAAAACTGATGCTGTTGTGGCCTTGAGCAAATACAAGTTGTACACCAAAACAATACATAGCTGAAGGCAACCAAAACATTACCAACAAAAAACTAATAGGCTTGGGGGAAAAAAAAGGCAACAATGAGACGGGAATGCATCTCAGTTTCTGGCAAAGGTGAGTGTAACTCAGCTACACAACAGGACTTAAAGAGAAATGTGGGTAAAGTCTGCATGAGGAAGTTATCTTAGAAATTTGAGACAAAAAGGGTGTATAGATTCAGAAGCATCGACCACAAGTCTTGTCTTTGGGTGCATGACTCTAACTACAACTGCTTTGTGTCTTTGAAGTTTTTTTGGGATAGTGAATGGCTTACTAAGACAAATATGTTGCTTATTTGGGATGAAAAGAATGGAGAAGTGTGTGACAAGGTTAAAAGTTTGGACACATGAATTTCTTAAATAATCTGTGTATGTGGTTTTATCCTGGGTTGTCAGTTTAAAACATCAATGGAAATTTAAAACAATGATTGAAATACTTTCCTTTTGAAGCTCATCTTGTAACCTAATATTTTTAATGGAAATTTCATTGTTAGCCAGTCTGGGAGGTTCAGAAGAACACATCAGCACAATTCGAGGTAACAAGTAGATAGCTAAACATCTCTCTGCTTTCACATGGAATCACCACATAATAGATCTCAGGACATTGATATCTATGGAGAATTTTATAAAAGACTGGGAAAATAGTGCTGTTTAAATAGTGGGTTCTTGGGTCACTTTGAGAAGCAGAAGAGGCTGAGGGAGCTGGGATTGTTTAGCCTGGAGAAGAGGAGGCTCAGGGGTGACCTCATTGCCCTCTACAATTACCTGAAAGGTGGTTGTAGCCAGGAAGGGGTTGGCCTCTTCTCCCAGGCAACCAGCACCAGAACAAGGGGACACAGTCTCAAGCTGCGCCAGGGGAGGTTTAGACTTGAGGTGAGGAGGAAGTTCTTCACCGAGTGAGTCATTCGTCATTGGAACGGGTTGCCCAGGGAGGTGGTTGAGTCATTGTCCCTGGAGGCGTTCAAGAGGAGATTGGACGTGGCACTTGGTGCCATGGTCTAGTCATGGTGTCTGTGTTGATGGGTTGGACTCGATGATCCTCGAAGTCCTTTCCAACCTAAGTTATACTGTGATACTGTGAAGATATGTGAAATTTTGCTCAGGTTTTGCTGCATGAATTAAGTCATATGGGGTTATATGTGATCTGCTCAAGCATGGCCAAGTTTTATATGCATGGGTGCTATGTTTTCTATGTGGGCTGACTCTTACCTGCAAGTTATTGTGGCTTTTTTTCACTTAAGTGCTTTGCAAGTCTTCACAGACCTTTTTTAGAGAACCTGTTTTTCTTGGGCTGAGCTTGTGATTTTCGTGTGGCTTACAATGTCTTTGTGAACACTTAAGCATGGGGCTGTGTTTGTCAGTCAGTGACTTAGATGGCAAATATAAGTGATTTAACTTTTGCTTGAATAGTACCCATCATATAAGCCAAGACATTCTTTTAATAAGTGAGACTAATAAATAAAGCGCAAGGATTGGAGTCAGAAGGTCCAGAGCCCTGCCGTCAGTCTGACTCAACTCAAGCAATTACCTAAGTAATGCAGCAATAAACAAAGAGAAATCAAATGGATTTTTCACTTCAGAATTAAAAAAAAAAAAAGTTTTGTTTCTTTTATCCCTGACTTCTAAGGCCACAGCCACACACAGAGCTAAGGCAGCAATTGAACCTCGCACTTCATAGAGCAAGGCGTACATACTGCTTGGGAAAGAAAACATCTTTAAAATAAATAAGGAAAGTAGTTTGAAAATTAAAAAAGTAAGTACATTTTCTTCCTTTCTTTTCCTCCTTCTCCCCTCCTCCTGAGCCCTACAATGCATATAAGAAAAGCAACTATTGTGCAGCAAAAACAATATAATAAATAAATTCTAAGGCAATGAAAGCAAGGTTCAAAAAACTGAAACACAGAAGAGTGAACTGTGTGCATGGTGCTGATATATGGGCCGAGATGGTATGTTAATTTCTGTGGTGAGAAATTGCATAGGTAAAGATTCATTCATCATATACACCAGTCTTAAGTGAAATATTCTGGGGTTAATTGTAACCTTATGCTGTGTATCAATAAGATTAGGTAGGTAGCTCCAGATTGTGAATTTTGACTCTCATTTTGACTCCTATCTCCTCAACTGATTTTTTTATCATGGGGGGGAAGCTTTTGTATTTTTCTATTAAATACTACCTTCCTTTTAACTCTGTTGGTCTTGCCAGAGAATGGGAGATAAATATGACCCTCTAATTCTTTTTGTTCTCCATAGTGACTTTGGAGTGTGCATGATTAGTTGTAGTCCCTGATGTCTTCCTGTGGCCAGAAGTTTTAGCCTTGAAAATGGCTATGCAGATAGAGACCTTATTTTTGTGTGTGACAGTTAGCTATGCAAAGCATACACATTCATTAAAAAAGATAAATAACCAAAAGTTAAAGTATGAAAACTCTCTTTCTTTATTCCTCAAGTTCATGTATACTCTTAAAAGAATTGTTTGCAGAAACTGGCATTTTTTCTTGTTTTCTCAGGTCACAGTTATGTGTATGGTAATGCTTTACAGTATAATAAAGGCACAGTTTTGTGACTGACAGTCCCTGGTGTGACATACAGATGTATTTCAGCTAACAAGTTTTTCTGTGTTAGTTTTTGTTTTTACATTCTACTGAATGTGTGGCCATATTTTTTCCCCTCAGTTTTGAAATATACTCTCAATTCATTTTTCTTGTCTCTTATTCCCCCTCCCTGTTTTATGGAGGAAGGACCATTCTTTTTCAGGAGGATTATTGTGATTATAATTAACCACATAAACAGAGAGAGAGGTAGCTGATGGCAGCAGTAGGCAGCATGGATGTGACAGGGATAAGGAAAACTGTTTCCCCAATGTTTCTTTCTCAAAGAGCGTCTATGGGATTAGAGAGCTTAATGAGCTGGTGATATGTAGGATTAGGATGTGTGGGCAGACCTTTCTGTTATCTCTAGTTCTGGAGGAGCACTGGATCACAATGGAATATAAGCATTGGCACTGGAAATTTGGCAGAGTGCAATTCCATCCTAAGGACAAGATTTAGAATGAATATTTCAATTTTGGTGCCAGAATGTAGTAAGTAGTGGATGGAATTGCTCATAAAGCATTCAGCAGCCTCATTAAGATGGGTCATATTGTCTGCAGGCAGAAGTAGGCTTGGAAGATGGATCTTTCTCTGTCCTTGAAACAGTTGTTTAAAGAATAAAATCCAACATCCGGTCCTAATTTGAAGTCTTGTCTATGCTGCAGAATTAGGGTCTTAGCCAATTATATTTAAGTTTTCAGTTTGGTTTCAGCTCTCAGATGCCTTAGTAATTTAGGTGTGAACCACAAAGCCTAAGGTAAGTTAGCCAGTTCTTGCTTTTAGGTATATAAGTAGTAAAATGAGCTGAAATGGGATTACTTCAGTTTTATGGTAAACATAATTTCTTCCTAATTTGTGTTGAAATGGTAATCTTGTAAATTACATAGTAAATAAAATTACTTCTAGTATTTTTGCTTTACTGGCATGATGAAAAAGAACATGCCTTTTTTTTTTTTTTGGTGGTTAAAAAGCAAGAGAGGGACTATTAAACCATACAGTCTTTCTCATATAGCCTATCCATAGAGTATTGATATGTATAGGTCATTTATTTGAAGACCGATTATTGTGAATGTAATTGAATGATCATCTTTTGCAGCCAGTGTCACCTCTTTCTATGGAGAAGATTCTGCCACTGAATTTTAACAATTTTTCATTGCAAACCTCCCTGTGTAGTCATGGATCATTCTCATACAACCAGTAATAGCAACTGAGTAAGTATGAGATTTGTCCCTTTTGCAGTGAGTAAGGTAAGCAGGAGCCATTGATATCACAGAATCACTGAATCACCAAGGTTGGAAGAGACCTCAAAGACCATCAAGTCCAACCTGTCACCACAGACCTCATGACTAAACCATGGCACCAAGTGCCGCGTCCAATCCCCTCTTGAACACCTCCAGGGATGGTGACTCCACCACCTCCCTGGGCTTCACATTCCAATGGTGAATGACTCTCTCAGTGAAGAACTTTCTCCTCACCTTGAGCCTAAACTTCCCCTGGTGCAGCTTGAGACTGTGTCCTCTTGTTCTGGAGGGTATAAAAATTAATGCAAGAAAAACTAAGTTAAAATGTTTACTTTAAAATATTTCATTTATTTTTTTTATTATACCACCTCCTAGGTAACACTACAGAAAGAGAAGTACTCTTGCACACGCATAGAGATGTCATGCTGAGCTTTGCTGCAGTGTTCTGGGGCTGCCTCAAAACGCCGTGCCGCTATTGGAGTAAAAAAAAAACCATGTAATGTATTATTTGGTTTGAAAACATAAAAATGTTTGTGTGTTTGTTTTTTTTGTTTGTCATGTTATGCTCTGCATGGTCTCGAGGTACTTTGCTGTTTAACTCAAATTTCAGATCCTGATGGCATGTGATAGAAATGTTACAGTTGTTTGTGGTTTTTGTATGTGTGTGTGTGCGTGTTTTGTTGTCCTTTTTTTTTTCCCCTCTTAGTCTTATCTACATAAACAACATAACTTGGTCAGAAAATTGAAAATGTGCACTTTGTCCCATCAGCTGAAATGGGCTGTCAGATAATGCTTTCTTTTCTCCATTGCATCAGATGAATGATGTAAATGATTTTTGGCTTTGGAGTTTTTTTGCAAGGCACTAGAGTAAATGATCAGAGTAGTAACATTTTTAACCTTATCTATCATACTGAAACATTTTTTCTGCCTCCAATAAAACATGTCAGAGTCGATTAAGGACATTCTTCAATGAGGTATAATTCACAGATTTTAGTAGCGAATCCAAGAGCACTGAAGTATTAAAGAGGCTGTGAATACTTAATTACGGATATGTTGCCATCCTACCTTTTACTGAATTCCCTTAACACTTTGGTGCTCTGTATCTGAAAATGCTCTTTTCCTCTGATGGTGAAGTAAAAGGAAAATCCAGGTACAGTGGCAGAGCATATGTCACATTGTATCTAGTGACAGTGCAGTGAAAGATACTGCTGTTCTAGTACATTCAGCTGTGCTTATCTGGTACATGAGTGCACATTACTTTCCATGGGCTTGGATCACTTTGGACAGTATCATTAAATGCCACGTCATTACCTGTTATGGAGTAGTGCTTTTGCTTGAAGTGCCTCCTGGGATACATGCAACAGTGAGAAGAATGATGGGTAAAGATGGAAGCAGCATTAAATTTTCAATGGAAACACTATTGACTTTGACTTTTCAGAAGCCTTATCTGTTAGATGGTGTTTGTCACAGAACCTGTAAGGCTGTGGATGTTCGTCAGTTGAAAGTTGCAGGCAGTTGAACGATATGGACAGGTGAAGGCTCCAGAGGGATCAGCTGGTCTAGCATTGAGCTGGAGGGGGTAAATTGAAGGTTTATTTATCCAATTCACTGTCAAGGTCAGCTTGCTGGAGAGCTGTCCTATGTGTGCTTACAAAATGCCAAAATCCTGGCAAATTGTCTGAAAGAGCCTCCAAATCACTGACCTTTGTACAGCTCACATCAACATGCCAATGTCTTTTAACAGTATCCTTAGAGTGCATTAAATAGTTTGTAAAACCAAGCTTTTAATGTCAGTGGAAGTAACTTTTTATTTTCAGCTAAAAAAAGAGATAAAAAAAAAAGAGATCCCTAATGATGAGAAAAAGAAACATATGAAAAAGAGAAGCTGTGTCTTCTGAAACAAGACTTTTAGCATCTACTGCTTATTCAGAGCATACTTCAGAGGCTGTTTCTCTCTAGCTAAAACATCTAAAACACTTAGGGTTTTTTTTTTTTATTCTTTCAAATAAATGGCATTCACTGTATTTCTTTTGTGAAATCAAGGTTTTCAGTGTCTCATTTTAAAATTTACCTTTAGCCTTCTTTTACTCTCCGAGGTGAGTTACTCAGATTTTAAGCTAATGAGAGCTTAAATTTTACTTTTCATTAGTTATGAGACTATTGAAGTGTCTGGTTTCATGGATTTCTACTGTAGCTTTGTTAGATATCAGAAACAGGTCTAGTTGGTATTTAAATGTCCAATTTTCTTTTTTCTCCCCCTTATTGTTACGTCTCTGCAAGCCTAATTTTCTAAGTAAGCCAATTCAACTTGCATTTTCCCCAAAAATGAACAATGCAAATATGGCTCTTATGGAATGAGTGAATATGTTACAATTACTGCCTAGAAATGGATCAATCTGGAGAAGAGGAGGCTGAGGGGAGACCCTTATCACTTTCTACAACTACCTGAAGGGAGATTGGAGCAAAGAGTGGGCCAGACTCTACTCCTTGATGACAAGCAAGAGGGCTAAAGGAAACGGTTACAAGCTGCACCAAGGGAGGCTTAGGCTGGGTGTTAGGAAATATTTCTTCAGTGAAAGGTTTATCAAACATTGGAATGGTATGCTTGTGGCAGTGATGGATTCACCATCCCTGGGGGTGTCTTAAGTCTGTGTGGACTTAGGAACATGGTTTAGTGTTGGCCATTCAGTGCTGGGTCAAGGGTTGAACTGGATGATCTCTGAGGTCTCTTTCAACTGGATACATGCTGTGATTCTGTTCTATTCTGTGAAATGGAAATTCTAGTCCTATTGTAAGAACCTTCATGTGAAACTGTCACTATTTTAAACAAATTGTTAATTATGCTTGTCTGTTAATGCAAAGTGCATTTTCCAATTTTAATGCAAAGTGTATACTCCAATTTCATCAATCTATTTCAATGCTTCCATAACACTTGTTTAATTAGTATTTTATTAGTATATATATGTATTTATGAACATTTTTAGAACTGTATATGGATATTATTGAAAGAACAAAATAAAAATGAGCCATTGATGTCTCTTAGCTGTAGCATAAATGTAAATTTTGGTGTATGTACTATTTTGAAGATAGGTAATTTCTATTAATTTTATGACTTTTGTGTAAATCATTGTATAAGTACTTTTTAGACTGTAGAGATTTTCTATGATGGCTGCTAAGGGCTGCTTTTGAGCCATAATGTACTATCACATGAATCTGCTGTAGTTCACAGATCACTGACTTGACAGAACTTTATTATTATTTAATATTTATGTTACAATATTGCCCAGAGTCCCCAGACTTAGACAATGTCCTGTTACAGTATGTATTGTACCAACATAGATGTAGACATGAGCAATGTCTCAAAGAGCTCAGAGCTGTTGTAGTTGTAAGGACTAAAGGTCACTCTGAAATGAAGTTCAAGTCTGCAGAAACTTTGCAAAATAGTTTTGCAATATGCTGATTTTGAGGTAGAAGGGATCAAGTGAAGGAGCAAGAGGAGAGATGAGAATTCCACCTGTGTAACAAAGTAGAGCCTGCCTGTGTTGTGGGTAAGTACACGTTTAAACAGAACAAAAGCAAGACTGAATTATGATACAGACCCTCAAGGCACACATTGCATTTCAAATTCAGACATTAGCCTAAGTTTTATGTGCTTTATATTATACTTTAATTGAAATTGCTGCATTTTCAGATGAAGATTTAGCAGATAAAAGAAGGAAAAGATATTGCCCAAACAATATGTTGGAATTGCATAACTGCTCCTATGCAATTCTAGCAGTCAGTTTTCAGTAGAAGGGTTAATGTGTATGATTTACATTGCATTTTGCAAAATGAGGAAGTTGAGATTTTGAGTCTTTGTGTTCTATGGTGGAAATGCTGGTCATTAAAATTGAAATGTTATTGAATAGTTTGGATCTGAAGAATCAGGCTATATTTCTGCTTAAACTTAGCCTTTTCAGGTGGCATTAATTGATAGAAAACTGGTGCAAAATGGGCACAGATACAAAACTGCCATTTTCTCTGAGCTTCAAATTTCTTCTTAGTTCTTTTCTCTTGATCTGGTCTTTAAATCCCGAGCAGGGAAAGAGACCCTTTGTGTTTTTTTTTTTATCTCTAGAAACTGACATGAATTGGTAAAAACTCCTCAATGTCCTGATACTCCTCTATCAGAGAAGGACATACTGCCTCTCCCTAAGATGTTGAATATTTCTAATGAAATAGGATTTCTTCTATTGTTCAAAAATACTTTATTTACTATTTATTTTGATTTATACTGAACTATAATTACTGTTCAGACTCCAAGTTCCTTTGGCACTAATTTAAAATTTACAGTTTCTTTAAACAGTTTCTTGAGCCCTCTTAGCATGTAATATTTTAGTGGCAACAAAATATGTTTAAGGAATCTTGGACCAGTAATAATATTATCTTTTAGGGGAGTCTTGGTTAAACAGAGGGAGGAAATGGCCATGCAGTATACTCTGAATGTTAGATGTGAATTATAGGAGCCCTGAGGGTAACTTAGTTCTTAGTCTTAGCTCTTTAAGCTAACCAACCCATTGACTTCTGCACATAAAAAGTTTGTGTGTTTTTCAGCTCTTGCTCTCATTCTTGCAGACTGTCTGGATCATTAAGAATTTGGTTTAGACTTCAGACACAAACTTTGTTTTTGGAGGCAGTATTTTTCTTTGGACAGTCTGATGTTTTTCATTCGCTGATGCTCAGAGTGGGATATGCATTTTGATAGGAAACTAGAGGTCAAGAGATGCAGACAAAATACCTAGTCCTGTTCATCTTGTTTGCAGTTGTCCATGGCTCTACAAGACTGATCCAACAGCCTATGTTATCAAACATCAGCTAAGTTTCTGTTTCACATGCGTGATCCTTGTGCTGGTCTGTAGGAGCATATAGAAACTGCTTAGTCTGCCTGAGGAGCACTATGGATTCTGCAACCAAAAGATCTCATAAAAACATCTCAGCTATCAAAGAATTATTCCCCTTGAAAGGCTGTTTCAGCCATGAAAGGCTGTTTCCCCCTTAAGTTCAGATGGAAGAAGTTCCTTTGTCATAGCACACATTCCTATTTGCTTGCTTCTTGTGACTTTCTCCAAGTGCAGTTCTGCCCTTGCTGAGTGTAGAGCTCTTTTTAAACAATAGTGTTTAAAATAGAAATTCGCTGTTTGTTGTTTATGAACACGTTCCTTTTGCAATGACACCTTTTTGGACTACTGATTGTAGAGGAAAAAAATCAGTGTGCAATACTTAAACTAAGAAATTCTGTCTACTCTGCAGCCACAAGTAGAATTTTGTGACCTATTGCATCAGTTATTCCATCTTTGAATGCTGACTGATTTTGAGCGCCTCCATGTACAATGATGATTGAGAGTACCCCTTATGCCCTTTGCTTGAAAGTCTGCAGGGGTTTCAGTAACATATAGGGAAAGCACAACACCTTTTAGAACAAGAGGTTTCAATAAGGACCATCATGAACATGTTGGAGGTATCTGTCCTAGTAATACACTATAAAATTAATATGTACTTGTGCAGTTGCACAAGTTGCTGAGCGTGGCTGCTTCTTTGCAGATCAATTCAATTCAATACAGTGTTCTGTCTGTATGGGAACTAGTGCAGTTCATTTTCTGTGGTTAAAAACCCCAGACATTCTGGATTGTATGATGGAATTTTGATAATCCATAAACAATAAAAACAATGAGCGAAGTACCCAGCTGAAAAGACTTCAGCATGAATTGTGAGAACATTTGATGAAAAGTTTGAATTTAATATAAAATCTTATTATTTGCTAAAGCAGCTAGGGGTTTCTTTGTGGCTTCCACATTGCTGAATATATTCTCATCATACACGTTCTTTGTTTAATACACAATTTTATTTCAAGACAAATAAGCCAAATGTAGAGATTTTAGACAATTAACATTCAAGAATGTAGGAAATGGGAGAGATTAACTGCATCGATTATGGAATGTGAAGGTTTTAATCTCTTGGGCTAAGCAAGGAACAACGGACACTTTTGCCTTTTATCCACAAAATAAATAGATGTATATGCATATGAGGTTTTGGAACTGAGCCTGATTTGCTTCATGTCCATGAAATGTGATGGATACATCTGTTTCTTCATTATTGAAGAAATAACTCCTAGATCACTAGTTAAAATATCACCAAAAGAAGTAATTGCTTTATCAACTGTGAATTCAGGTTTCTTAAAACCATTTCACTGGACTGATGATTTAAAAAAAACCCAAACCAACCAACCAAAAAATAAAACCCCAAAGCAAAAACCAACTAAATAACCAAAAACCCCACAAGACATCAAGAAGCAAAATTCCATGATTAACACCAATTTTCACCTCTTTTCACAAGAGGATATAGCTATCTGTTTTATCAGATAGACCTGTATCAATTTATAGCATGGAGAGAAATCCAGATTTGTGAGCTGAAGAATCAGGATATGCACCTCTCCATTTCTGATTTCAGGAAAAATCAAGTGACAGATACATATATTCTTTGAAAGACTACATATTATATGACAGAGAATCTCAGAAGAGATTATTTGAACATTATAGCTTTATGCCTAGCTGTGGTGCTGTCAAGACACAGAATAATGTTTTCCTGTCTAAAATTTAACTACATTGTATTTATTGTTTTGCACAAGAACATTTGAAGACTCTTAACTGTCAAGACAAAAAAAGCAATGAACGAACAACTTAAATTTACAGGAATAGATTAGAAATCAGCTTTATTTCACCAAAAAAAGGCTGCTCTTTTCTGTTAGCATGAGATTACAGCCACTGTTTTGAAATACTTGATGTTGAAAAATGATTGGCAAGTGTGAAGTGCGTAAATCCAACAGGTTTTTCATTTATTTGATTTCCATATTTATTGCAAGCATGTAGGTAAGTTTGAAACTATGTGCTTGTACTGTGTTAACTCAGATATTTTCTCTTGAACTCACTGTAGCTTCAAACTTTTTTGCTCCCTCTGTTCTTGTACTTGCTATGCTGTGATTAGAGCATACCTGTATGTGTAATTTTATACTAGCAAATCACTGAGACCAGTAAAAATGTAAAAAACCCCTAATAGATAAAGATGATGGGTATTTTTTGGTTTAGAGTATATGATTTATTTCTCCAAAATATTTTGAAGACCTCTTCAAATTCTGTGTATACTTCTAAATTGTGAATTATTAAAATAACTCTTTTAGATGTAACAAAAAATAAAGGGAAAAAGAAGTCAAATAGTGTACGTGGTACTGCTGAAACATTCCTCACCTCTATGTTTGTATTTGTTTGCTGGTCTTTAAGAATAGAAATTTATTGGTGCAAGAGTATGTGTGGCTGGTTGCTGGGATTAGAGGCTTTCAGTTCTTAAGAAAGGTTCAGAAAGACATAACAGATAAGTGAAATGTTATTTCACAAGGTCTGCTTCGTTGTGTGGGATATTTCTCCTTGACGGGTACATATAAAAGTGTTTATCTAATGTATCCACACTGTGTATAGTGCAAGAAAAGGGAGTTAACAGGTCTTTATCAAAACTATTCAAATGGAAGAGCATGATGTAGCATAAACCAAAGGAAAAGTTTATTTGTGGCAAAATTATGGGTAACTGTCATGCCTTTCATCTTCCACAAATGCACGTTTGCCTGCGTTGTGTTCGTAAATGAATGCTCTGACTGCCTGGAATATGGACTCTTAGAATCAAACAACTTGAACTGGAAGAAAAATGAGAGGGCTAAAACTTATGCTGCTAAAGCAAGGCAGTATTTATCCTCATGGCCAGAGCTATATATGAAAAGCCCTCAATCCGTAATTTTCAATATATCTGTTTTGGGTGAAGATAAAAGAGTTGCTAATTGAGTTTACAACATGTAAGACTCTGGGCTGTGTAAGGATAGATTATAATTACCTATGTGTTGTCAGTAGTAAATCCAACTGCTTCTGTGGTCTAGAGTCTCTTCTCATAAAATGATGGTCCAGTATTTTTTGAGCCAAGATGTTCTTTCTCCAGCATATGTCAGAAATAGTGACATAAGACAGAAACTCTCATAATACTAGCCATGAACCAAAAGGAATGTGTCTTGTTAACAACTTTGGAAAGATTCAGTTTTCAGTGTAACTGCCTTCTAGCAGCTACATGAAAGAAAAGATAAAACTTATAAAATATAATCATGATGTATATTCCTGATGAAGCAATAGTTTATAATGATAGTCTCTATAAAGTTAATTTTTACTTGAACAGAGATGAGCTTAATGGTTTTCAATTATACTAATTTGAGTCATAGGTTTAGTTCATGTAGATTTTGCAAACCCTGGGTTTTGCTGTTATGTCTTCTCCCTAAAACGCTTGGCCTCTTTTTTGCATTATGACCTCCCCATTCTTTCTTAGCAGGGAACATCAGACAATGATGGGATGGCTTGATCCCCTTCCATTTGCATCAGAATTTAATCTTCAGTGAGAAACTATTTCTTATCTTGCGCATAATTTGAAAATAGAGTCTCATGCTCCAAATGGCTTTGTCATGGAGTATATATTCAAGCAAGAGTGTCCAAAAGTATATCCCCTTTCTTTGCCAGAGGTTGAAACCTCCATTTCACCCATTTTTTTCCCAAGACACTCTATACATTGGCAAGGAATTAGGCACCTGAAGAACGGGTTAACTGATAGCTGAGTCATGCTGAGGCCTCTTACCTACAGTGAGTAAATTTGGGGATTTTTTTTTTTTACTTTAGACTAATGTTATGTTCACTGGAACTAAACATCTTCATTATGCATGCATTTGGAAATGACTGACAAAAAAACCATTGCTTTGCATTTCTTATTTCCAATGAAAGAAGGAGCACATCTGGTATACATCTGTGCAGAGCTTCTGGGTTTTTGGTTTTGGTGGGGATTTTTCCTTTTGTTTTGTTTGTTTGTTTGTTCTCTCCAAAAGGAATCTGAAATCAGTTCATCAAAACTGTTTTGTGAATCAAACCAACTGCAATAAGACAGGATAAATAAGGGAGAATGTTCAAAGATGTACCACTCTTCTGAACTGAAAAGTTACTGTAGGTACTGCCTAAAACTACTGCAACAATGTGCCTGAACAGAGCTTGAGCAATTATTTATTACATCATTTGCCCATTATGCCCCTCTGTCAGTACTGGCAAATATTAATGCTTGTGATTTCTTTCTGATTTTTCATTTGTTCATACAAATTCCATCTCTTCCTCCTCTATGTTGTTCCTTTTATCTCTTGTGTTTCCAATATTACCACTTGTTGAAGAGGTGACTGCTACAGTCTATAATTTAAGCATGGAGTTGGCTTATGGTAGGCCAATAATCAACTATACATTTGTTTTCAGAGTGTGCAGTACATTAAAGGTGACTATGTTTGGAACTCCACCCATCATGCAATTTGAGGACTCGATGAGGGGAATGTTTTTGACTTCTTCACATAAATGTTGATTTATATTGGTGTATTGTGGTATTAATTTATGGATTCAAGTATACGGTTTCCCTTTTAGGATGACTGTGTTAAGAGGTATGAAAGTAAAACAAAATAAAGCAGCATCAGTCATCTTATATATGTGTGAATGCAGAGCCATGCTCACTCATTTTATGTAGGAGTGCTGTCAATTGTTGAAAAAGGGAGGCCTGGTTAAGATCTCCAGTCAGAGGTGACTTTAAGTCTTAAGTTCAACTTTTGTCTTTGTGTGTAACTGAGTGAAAAAGCTTAACCTCAGCATAAACAACATCTACTACATAATTTCAGAAATTAATTTGCTGTTTAATCCCGTTTTTGTTTTGCATTTCCTTACAAGTACAATTTTTGCCTCATAAAAAATGTTAATAAATTCTATCATTATAATTCGCTTTGATGGCACATTTAAGGGTATGTCCTCATGGAATGTCTCTTGGAGCGATGATACCCTAAAAAGAATATGTCTAGAATGGACAGTACTGTCTGACCTCATTAACCAGCAGACCAGGGAGCAATTGCAAAAGACCTAGATTGCAGTAAAACCTAGTTTCTTTCCAAGACAGGCAGTAGATTGTATGACTGCAGTGTCACCTTGGTTGTGTCCTGGAGCTTTCAATCTGCAACACATGGACAAGCCTTGAACAGGCACTGTGTCAAGCAAATAGCATCAAAGTTTGTCATGGGTGCCATGGTTTATTACTTTCTTGATGAAATGGGCATTTGTCCAGTAAGAACTTGAGTTGTACCTCTGATTTATTTTGCCTGAACTATTTAAGATACCCTACCTGGTGCAAATTTGGGCTGGATTTGCACTACAGGAGAAAGGCTCCATATCTAGTTTTTAAGTAAATGTAATATACACTCCATGGTTGGCTAAAACACTAAATGTGTTCACTGACCTCTTTGACATCAATAAGAATACAGTAACTAAATCAGTTAAGATTCCATTTATTCGTATACATTATATACATTTTAATATTGACAAGAGCAGACAGGTCTTATCATTAAAATGGTCTTGGATGTAATGTTTTCAAATTGTTACCGTAATAGTTCATTGCATGCTGGAACTGTTTTCTGTGCCATAAATCTTTGCAACTGATGGAAAAAGAAAGAACAACGGTTAGAGAACTATGAAAGAAATAATAATAATAAAAAAAGGTTAAATATTGTTTATTGTCAAAAAGAGGAGAGGAATATGATGCTTCTTGATTGTTTTGCCCATTTCTTCAGTTTAACTAAGCTCTGTATTGATTAAATGGGGTAGAGAGTGGGGTATTCTTCTGGGCTGCAGATTCATCTGCTTATTGATAATGGATGCTATCACTTTTATTTTGGGGGAACACCTTTTTATCCTAATCCATCCTGTACTGTGTTTCCTGAAAATATTTAGAGTTGCTCTGTTTAAAATGTATAAAGAAGAACTGATAAGTGACATCTTTTAAATGGATGTGATGAAGGTCTCTTCCAACCTGGTTTATTCTATTCTATCAAGTCCAACTTTCATAGTTTCATTCAGGGTTGGAAGGGACCACAAGGATCATCTAGTTCCAACCCCCCTGCCATGGGCAGGCACACCCTTTCTGCTTGTGTAATTTCTTTGATGTAGGTATTACAATCCAAAGCCAGTGCTATTTACTTAAATATGATCTAACTTGTGATGCAGATCAATATGTATCAATATAACCTTTCGGGCAAACTCTATATATTTGGCTTTGAACTTGAAGGTATACTTTTTACAGGGTGAAAGAATGAGCTATGCAATTGAAATGTTAGGAATACATTTTTCAGTATTTTTTGGCTGAAACTTAACTTGAACTATGAACACAAAGTGCTCTGATAATTTAAAACATTTATCTTGGAGATCGAAGAAGCAAAAGTTATAAAAGTGATTTGATTTGGGGGTTAAATTTTGGGTTGGTGTTTGTTTGTTTTGTGTGGGGGTTGCCTTTTTTTTAATCTTTCTTTTTTTTCTTTCTTTCTTTCTTTCTTTTTTTTTTTTTTTTTTCTTCTCTCCATAGCTGAAGGCAATTATATCTTTATTGACCCTCTGTGTTCGCTCCCTCCTTCAATGTCAGGTACTTGCTTATTATTATCAACATGACATCTCCTTTCTTTGAAAGGTTGTCCGTCACACTTTGAATCACCTCTCTCCATGGTTACATTTTCTAATCAGTTCACATGATTGAGCCTACATCAAGTGATGCTTTACTTAATTCCTTTCCGTTTGTATGGTGTGATTCTTGGAGGGACTCTCGTCAAAATTTTGGAGGGCCCTGTCAGTTTGAAAAGAACATGACCTTTAAATTGTATCAGTATGTTTGCTGGTGCATAAGGGAAAGGAAAAGGTTCGTAGTGATGGAAAACCACTCTAAAAATGGAAAGTAATTCGCTCAGAAGCAACATGCATAGGAATTTAATTTGTTTATATTTAACCGATTTAAAAAAAGAGAGAATGAAGAGGGCATGTCTTTTGAGGAATAAGGAGTCCAAATGGTGTGTCCTTTAATTTAACTTAGATGATGTTGGCTTGTTTTTCTGTACATGTAATAAAAGTGAAAGCATTTGGATGCATTTGAATAGCTAAAAGGTGTAATTCTTTAAAATTAAAAAGCCTCTTACTTTGTTGTACTTTCATAACTATATCTGTAGGTGTGCTGTAATTAGTAATTGACAATGTGGAGTCCATCACTGACTAAAGTAGCAGAGTTGAACTTCATGTGGCTATGAATATATGTGTACATTTATGTGCATGAGAGAGAATAATTCAAGTTAATATAGGAGAAATACTCTCAGATTGATAATGCAGACAGTCTGAATACAAGAAAAATCCATCTGGAATGCTGAATGCGGATAGTGGAGGCAATATAATGTAAATGCATGTTGGTGGAGCTGAGTAATGCTGAGAATTTAATAAATTGTTACAGCCTTTAAGTGTAAAAAGTGTGGATGGTCAGATGCCCTGCAGTGACTGGATCAGGGATATGGACTCTTCTCATCTCCTTTCTGCTCTACTTTGAGGTATGTTACTTTTAAGTGGCTTTTACACAATTTGAAATACGTAGCTTCACTGAAACTGTTTAAGGATGATTTTGCATGGATTTAGATTTTATGATTAACCAGTATTGATGCCCAGAAGGTGGATGTCCTCTATAGTTTTTTCTTATTTTGGAGCACTTTTAGTTATTGCTGCTGATTCTTTGATGTTTGATAAGGTATGATGTCATTCTGACAGGGTCAGCAGAAGGATTTCTCTTTATTCTGTGGATATGCCGTGCTCTAACAGTGTGTAGGAACTGTATTTTCTCTGGACTTTCACCCTTCTGTCACCTTGTTGTAACAGAACAGTAGATTCAAAAATTACTGTGTGGGAAGGCACATATACAGCGTGATCGCATAAAACTGCTGTAGCTAAAGTGTTTGTGCTGTTTTCTTGTAATCTGAAGTTATTTGTCACTCTCTCTCTCTTCAAATTTAGTATTCTCTCTGAATCATTAGAATGATCTTGGGTCACCTGCCAAAGATCTTGTTGTCTGATACTTGATCTCAGCCTTGCTTCAGGAGTCAACCTGTTCCAGGCATTCCACCAAAATCCAAGTTGATAGAGTTTGGTTTGTTTTTTTTTGGAGTGTGGCTAGAGAGAGCTGAACAGGTTAATCTGTGGTCTGCATATGTGTTTAGGCAGCACTGTGTGAGAGTGAAGCTCTGGTCTTCCTTTGTTCCCTGATTTTTCAGCTCAGTGAGTAGAAAAATGGACCCCAAAAGTTAAACACTTCCTGCTTTACCACTTTCAGCAAAAATTCCCATGGTTTCAGCTCCAGGCTCAAAGGCATGCAGATGTTGCCTCTTTAACACAGTAACTGTTGTATTGTTCTGGGCCTATTCTACAGTGGAGAGCTCATATTTGAAATTTGCACTTTGAGTTTACTTTTTTGATGTTTCCAAATACAGTGGCAAACCCATGTTTGTTAGCATCTAAAATTCAGGCTGTTCAGTGAGTTCAGATATATAGGTTTTTTCACCATTAAGATGTACCAACTTTTATGCTTGACTTACATAGTTCATGATATGCAATCTGAAGATGTGTATGACAGTAGGAAATGGTATTTTTTCATTTCATGGTACTTTAGATTTCTCCATGCAAAATTTGGGGATCATATGGATCACATGGATTTGAGACGTGAGGGAGAGGGAGGCAATTATAGCTAGTGTACAGGCATGCACATTATATGCATTTCATCCAGGCATTTTGCGTAGGACTTTGGTTTAGCATTTTGTGCAATTCACATTTCATGATTCATTTGTACATTTAACCCATTTACAAAGTTCTAACGTTAAGCTGATTGCACAGATAAAAGTATTTGACTTTCAGAGAGAATGAAATAAGGTGGCAGAATGATAAATACCAATAGCAAATTTCTAGGAAGGTAGCAATATTCAGTAGCGTATAACACGGCTTTCACTTACACAAAAGAAAGGTCATACATTTTCATCTGTGACGTATCATTGTTGGCTGAGACATGAACTTCACGAATATGTGAAGCCACTATATTTTACAGTTGCTTTCTTCTGGGCCATAACCTCTAGGTTTCAGTAACTATAACTTGATGGAACTCTAGTTTCCATGATATCTCTGGCATACGCTTCCCTACTGGAAATTCCCAGGGTGTTTTTGTGAAACTTCAGCAATCTGGGAAATCATATTCTCTGTTTGAAAAAGTCAAATAAAATATTAGAAATTAGGTCATGACTGAGACAAAGGATCTTTTGGTTTGGGACAGCAATTTCTGTTATTCTGACTTGCCAGAGGTGCACTAGAAATTCTTAGATGATATCCT
>NW_027142372.1:7710000-7802500 GCF_026170545.1 Melanerpes formicivorus | reverse complement strand
CCTTAAGGGACTTGCTTACTGAACTTGTGTAAACCAACTGCAGACGAGATGCTGTAAATGCTTCTTCCGTTTCCATGTCAAATAAGTGACAGGATTAAGAGGCTGGGGGTTAAAGTTCACTGCCACATCATTTAATTGCCATGCCATGCTGCTAATATACAGTGTACCACAGCAGGACCTGAGGTAGGAAGGGATGGATTGCACACCTATGTGAGCATTTCAATTCTCTTTCTGTTCTCTGTCTCTCTAGGCCACCATGCTAGATAAAACTTCTTTAAGGCACCTGAGAGAGTGAGAGAGAAAGAATACCTCCAGAGAGCAGCCTGCTGATAGAGCCTACTTCTAACAATATGGTGAGTGTCATTTTAAAATACCATGAGAAATATGATGTGGTGATCAAGGACTTCCTGCTTTAAGGGTTTCATGTATCAGGGTAACTAGACAAAAAATGTAGTTCCCAGGGTGAAAATTATATTAACAAAGAATTAGTAATAAAGCTGAATAAACGTAATGAGATGTGAAAGAGAGTGCATGGCACATTTTCTTTCTGTCTTTCATAATTAGGCCCTGAAAGAAATGGAAATTCAGACAAAACACCTTCCTCATTACCAATTTAAATATTACAAATTAAAATCTGTTGTTATTGGACAGACGATTGTTTTGTTATTTTTCTTCAAGACATAAAGATGCTTCCTTTGGTTTAGGTTGCTGGTTTACAGGAAAGGCTTTTGCAGAGAATGGTTGTTAGCTAATTCTCTTTTAAGCTGAGAAAACACTTGAATTTTCTTTCTGCTGGATTCTACCCCTTGTTCCTTCACTGACATGACAGTCACCCAAACTCTGCTCAGTCTGGGTGCTACAGCAGTGGCCCAGAATCCTCCTTTGTTATTCTCACAAGCTATTTATCATATTTATTAAATCACATAGATTCCTACTATAAGCTGGAAAAACAGTATGTGCTTAATTTGGACCACAGCAAATACAGTCTTTTGGCCTCTTTTATAGACCAGAACATCAAACATCTGTTCTCTCATCCCAGCAAAAGTACTATGTAACATTTTTACCCTGCTTTTACTAGTGAGTATTGGATGAAACTAGATACCAGACACTTAAAGGGATCTATTTCAACCAATAAATCCTGTTAATTTATTAATGACTCAAAGCTTATAAGAGAAAATTTATTTCCTGAAGTATTCATTTCCACATTTTATACATTTTTAGGCTAACAATCAGTAATCTCCAGATCCTTTCTGTCTCAGTGTTTTGTTACAGACCATAAAAATCCCTTTGAACACTGAAACAATGCATCTATTTGGAAAAAAAAATAAGCAAAGCAATATTATGTTCTGGGGGCAGTTTCAAACCTCCAACATGGATTCTGGAAACTGAAGTTTAGCTTGGCCTTTGTGCCATGCTTGTTCAATCTGCATAAACACATACCATGATACTTTATCTCTGTATTCTACAGTCTATTTTGTCAGAGGCTAAGGAAGCTAGGTGACACTGCCTGTATATCTATTGTCTTAAACAAAAGACTAGTTGACAGACACACATAGGCCTGAGAAGTATTCAGAAATGAGAAAAGGGTAGATGAACTTTGAGCTGTTCATCTAAACTGGACATCTCTGTGATGTGTCTGGTGGTATAGGGGATCCACTCTTTGATCTATTGCAGAAGCTTTGCATTGAGCTTTCATAATCTGGTGGATCCAGTCTTCAAAAGGTTCTGTTACATCACTCTGATTCTTGTCCCATGACTAGAACAGATGATGCCTGTCTGGGGGAGTGCCCTGCATCAACATTGTCTGAAAGTTATTGGCAATTAGTTTAATTTTGGACCAATGTTGCTTTAAATTGTATCTGGCCACAAACTAAGGCAGATGTACTTTCAAAATATGAGTGGATTTGTGGCTGTGGATTTGTTATACTGGCACTCTATATATATACTTGTAATTTTGACAAGAATAAGAATTGTTATGCAAAGTCTTTGCATCTGTGAGCTTACAGTAAAAAAATAAATAATAAAAATATATAATTAGAGGACGACTGCAGCACCTGTAAGAAAAAAGGGAGCATCCCTCCCACTGTTTGATCTGAATTGCTTTGGTTTTCATCTTGTTTTACAAAATCCCTGATGATGTAGGGTATTCAAAATCAACACTGGTGTTAGCATGAATGGTCTCCAAGAAGTGGGGTAGGTAAAAATGATATTCAAAACATTTCTCACTGCTCCATGTTGGCTGACATAACCAGGCCAGCAAAAATGGTATTGCCTATCAGATTCTTTTCAAGTGTTTACAAGGGCTTCTCTCTTAAGGTTCACTTGCCAAGAAGGCAGAGCATTAGGACATAGAAGGCACTTGCATTGCTCTTCCTTTTCAAGCGTGTGGTGTGTGTGGCGACTGTCAGAATGTGGCCTTACATATAGATCACAGTGTGAAATACAGATGCTGTCTTTGTATTAGGGCTTGATAATAGTTTGGTGGTGCAATGTTTTGCCAGTACAGTGCTCCATCTTTTATTTGAAAACAACTGAAATATCTGACCTGGTGAATAGTGTGAATAAGTTGGAAAGGGCAATGAATCCCATTAGTTGGGATGAGTTCCCCGGTGGGAAACCACAAGGCATCTAGAAGAGGTTTGGCTCAATTCTCTGATAACTCTGTACTGCTTGTGCCTGTTCCTGTCTGCTAAATCTTGCATTTATCTATGCTTACAGAGATCTTTGTAGTAATGAAGCTGTGTCCCTGACACAAATCTTTGCTTTTCCTCTCTTAGTACCTTCTTGCTCTTACTGCTCCTCCCCTTTGCTTTGGTTGTCCTCTTTTTTTTTTTTTTTTTCCTAAACAAAAGTAGCTTGAGGCAAAGCTGGCTCACAGTTACTAAGGATCCTCACTTTGCTTTTTCTGCCTTTTGAAAAAGAAAATATGTACAGGAAAAGCAATCAGTGTAATTCCTACAGATGTGTTTTTTTCCTAATAAATGTAAATTACAGTAGTTACCTGATTTCTGTGTAGGGGGACATAGGTAGAGCATCTCATAGTTTCATAGTTTCATTCAGGGTTGGAAGGGACCACAAGGATCATCTAGTTCCAACCCCCCTGCCATGGGCAGGGACACCCTACACTAGATCAGGCTGCCCAGAGCCTCATCCAGCCTGCTCTTAAACACCTCCAGGGACGGAGCCTCGACCACCTCCCCGGACAACCCGTTCCAGGGTCTCACCACTCTCACTGTGAAGAACCTCCTCCTCACATCTAGCCTGAATCTCCTCACCTCTAGCCTGAATCTCCTCACCTCTAGCTTCATTCCATTCCCCCTAGTCCTGTCACTACCTGAGATCCTGAGAAGTCCTTCCCCAGCCTTCCTGTAGGTCCCCTTCAGATACTGGAAGGCCACAATGAGGTCACCTCGGAGCCTTCTCTTCTGCAGACTGAACAGCCCCAACTCCTTCAGTCTGTCCTCATAGGAGAGGTGCTCCAGCCCTCTGATCATCCTTGTGGCCCTTCTCTGGACACGTTCCAGCACCTCCACATCCCTCTTGTAATAGGGGCTCCAGAACTGGACACAGTACTCCAGGTGGGGTCTCAGCAGGGCTGAGTAGAGGGGGAGGATCACCTCCCTCGACCTGCTAGCCACACTTCTCCTGATGCAGCCCAGGATCTGATTGGCTTTGCGGGCTGCAAGTGCACATTGAGAGCTCAGCAACTTGGATTTACAAAGAAAAACATGGACCAAGTAAATGGCTTTGTAACTGGAAAAAGACATGCAGTTGCTATCTGCTGACTAGTAATAAATCTGAGATTAATGCAAAGTGTTAATATTTTATATTGCTTACTTTTTTGGTTCTATTCTTTCTGAAAAGATGATTTAAAAAAAGGAAGGCTGCTTATACACCACAAAATGCATTTCTTGACTTTTGAGTCTGTGGTTGATTAACCTTAATACATATCCATATTAATTTTCTGGATGATTTTTTTTTGTTTGTTTCCTTGGGAGCAAATGAATAAATGATGTCTGCCTAGCTAGTCCTAGATCTTCTGTCTTCAAATCCATGTTATTTTTCATGGAGTAAAGATTATATATGCAATCTTCTTGCCAATAGCACACAAGACCCTTAATGGGAAGGTCGTGAGTTCAAGCCTGCAGTGAGCAATAGTGTTCTCCCTACTCTAGTCATGAGCTCTGTGGTGACAGGTTGGACTCGATGATCTTTGAGGTCTCTTCCAACCTTAGTGATACTGAACTACCAAACTACTGAATTTAAACTGTAGAAATCTTGATAAAGATTTTTAAAAGTACATTTAACTGTATACAAGCTGTATGCATTGGTCAATATTTTTATGTGATAATTCCAAATTTTCTTTGCATTACATGACATGGATTTCAGAGGTCTTTAAGTCAACGCAATGATTCTGCTTCTAAGATGTTAACATCCTTGTTTAGATGCAGGGCCTGAAGCCTCCTGTCAATTAAAACAGAAAGTTTAAGAATGTACCTTTATATTAGCCAGGTTGGCAACTGCAGTTTGGTAAACTCAAACATCTCTTGATAAACTCAAAGATAAACTTAAATTTATCTTTTCCTCCAAAACCAATATAAATTACGTAACTAAATATTCTAATTGTTTGCATGACTTTAGTTTGTTTTGAAGTATCAGCTTTGAGAGTCTCAGACTAATGTAGCATTCTCCATTTTATTTTAACTTGACATGTTTGTGCAGTAAGTACCTTCAGAATCAATTTTAAGACTCTCTTCTTTTGTGCACAAGGTTGACAAGACAATCAGTTGCTAGTTCTCTAAACTTTTAAATTGTTTTTAATGTGATAAAATGTGTTGCTTGACTTATCAAACGAATTTAAAATCATTAAATACTCAGCCACCATTTTATGAGGCAAAATTTTGCCTACAGTCAAAAGTGCATGAGTCTGTATTAGATAGATACATAAGTGTTGATAGCCTGCAATTAATGGATTCACATGCTTGATGGCCCATTTTCTGTTTATGCAGAAACTGTTCTTAAATTGTGGCTTTGAAAAGCTGATCACAGGTAGGGAAAATATGATAGGAAAGACATTGGCTTTCTCCTGAGTAGTTTGCCTGAATATGAAGATACAATATTTGACGTTTATTTCATTAAGGCAATCTGACTTGTTGTCTAAGAAATTCTACTTTGAAAAAAAACAACATTTTCTTTCAGCTTGTGACTAATGATATGGAGCAACAAAGCACCAGGCTAAAGGAACAGAAGGTGATAGGGAGAGTAAGCATAGTCTTAGACTTTACTGGTACAGAATTAACTTCAGAAATGTCAACTCTTGTCACTGTATTTCCCATAATTTGTTGTTGTGAAAACTATGCCACGAGAAAAGAAAGGCATCATTCTTGCAAAGGTTGAACAGATTCTTCTCTTGTATGGTCAGAATAAGGCTTTTGCATGTCACTCACTGGTAGAGAGATGAGGAGCTTAAAATAAGGACTTAATGGACAAAGCAGATGAGTGTTTTTTCTCTTTCAGTGAAACCTCTAAAAGAATTGGAGAAATTCAGGCAAAGATGCTGTATCAGCTAATAGCAATACCATCCCAGATGGGTAATCAAACAGCTAGAAATGTCCACCAACAGAAAAAATGAAGGATTTGGAGGGTCAACTAGACACAAAAAAACCTGACTGTATAACATCATAGGAAATATACTTTCGTAGTTATTTTTTTTATGCCCAAACATTACTCCTTGAGAGTCATCATATTTTATGAAAACTTTTATTAACATTTCTGAATGACCTTACCCCCATTGTGTTTTTATCAGTCCCAAGAGCCAAAACCTGTTTAAAATATTTTTTATCTTTATAAACACAATAAAGTAAGCTGTCTTGCACATAGATTTGTAGATCTCATTAGAGATACTTTTTAAAAAGGTACTTCATCTCTTGGGAAGATAATGACAAGTAGTAATCTTGGCATGCAAAGTTTTCAGACAGGAACAGTTTGTTAAAATAGATTGTTTAATCTTTCCTGCATTGTTTTAGAGTAGATGTACTTTTTAATTGCAGTTTAACGCAGCATTATGACTTGAATGAGGGAAAGGCAAGAGCAACTGAAAACAAATGCTGAGGCAGTATCAGTTAGGTGGTATTGCAGGTGAAAAATATAGCCAAAGTATTTGCTTAAGAAGTGTTGTCAAAGTCATGCAAGAAAAATGGCAGTTTTAAAACTCATTAAAGTTAAGATTTGTCTGTATTGTAAATGAGGTATATTCCCTAGGGTAGTTAACAGCTTTGGTGGCACAAGATGGGGGTAATTTTTCAGATGTACTGTTTCCAATAGGCCAGTGTCCTAAGGCTTTGCTTTAAATGGCCTTTTTATGCAGTAGGATAATGGGCAGTTTGTACATTGCTAAATCAGCCCTATTTTGTTAGGAATGTTACAGTCAGGGCACTTAAAATTTGTCAGAGGAAATGCAGAACATCTCTACAGGAGTCTGTTTAAGAAGACATCATTTCTCGATAAGCTCTTGCTTAGGTCAACATGCAGCACTGCTCTTACACTATTCCCCTGTTGCTTCTGCCACATGGGAACGTTCTGATTTATAAGGATTGCACAAGTCATGTCCTCTGCCTGACTGAATCCACAGTGTGGAAATTTTCTCTTCCCTCCCCCTTTTCAGAACGAAATGTAGAAGGTTACTTTAAAGCCCTCTTAAACTACTTCTAAGATGACTGTTCAGTGAAAGGAAATACTTGTATGTTGCACAGTATCTTTATTGTGTAAGTACATATTATACATAAATCAAGAGACTTATTTTGGAAGCTGTGCTATTTAAGAGCATTCCATTATAATACTACTGTAAAATACCTGTGATGATGTGCAAAGGTAAAATGGGAAGATGGTGAACCTAATGAAAGTGATACAAAACCTTCCAGCATCAAGCGTTATGCTTTATATCCAGGTCATACAAAACCTGAACGCCAATAAAAATCCAAAAGTCAGTGACAGGTACTACAAATGTATGTTTTGTCAACTTTTTAATTACTTTTCAAATTGCAGACTTTTCTCTTATAAAACTAGTTCAATGAACAATGATTCTTTAGTCAAATCTGCTGTAAAAACTGTGTGCATTTCACTGTTGTGTTCATTTCCCGTTTGATAAAGGTGCTAATACTCTGTCATTCAGACTGCTATTACTAAGGAATTTTTTGGTTTGTTTCAGCATTGTGATATTTTAAACTCAATGTAGCCAAGGACACCTTTAATGAAAAGAAGAAAGTGATGAAAAGCTTTAGTAATTTTGTTTCCCAATTGTAATATGAGATGTGTAGAAAATATTTTGAAGAGGTCAAACCTATTCCTCTTTTTTCTTTCTCCTCCCCACCCTGTAAAACTGACTTTAGCTGTCTGCAGGCATTTGAGCCCAGAATACTCCAACTTTCCTGCAAAGAGATATAACATTGGAGATTCTTTTAAAGGGTAATCTCTGAATAGCTGTTTCTTGAAACAAAATAATTCCATTATTCTGATTCCCATGGACTCATTCATTATGCTTTCTTTTTCCCAGTATTTGAATTGCTGTTTAGCATTCTTCACCTCTGCCTTTCTCCCTGTATATCTTTCTGTGATGCTGAGGGATAATAAGGTTATTTTTTCTAGAAAAAAAGTATGAGGTAGAAGTTCATGCATTTGCATGAAGCATTCAAAGTTCTTTCCTTCTTTGTAACTCTTTATGGTTTTTCAAAGACTGGAATGATCAAATGAAGAACAGGAAGATGGTCCTGGAGCTGGTAATGAGAGAAGGGGGGAAAAAAAAGATGATATGAAATACCTGAAAACAGGTGTTCATGTGACTTTTTCCTTCTATCTACTGTCTAAAAAGAAACATTTCTTCAAGAGATGCCACTGCTGAACCTGAAAGTCATGGAGATCATTAGTTACCCACAACAGGCAATCTGTGAGCAATATGCCTGAGCAGATAGCAGGGATGGGGAGGACAGGACCGTGCTGTACCACGGGCTGTGTGCTGGGTGGGTATTTCAAACCAAGTACTGTGCTGTACAGTGATTAACAACAGAAGTACCTTCTGCTGGCACTGCAAAGTGGTGTGGCTGCACTTCAGTTTGATATATAGGGAGCTAAATCAGTATGATTAGACTGTGCAAATTAAATTGATGTAACATCATATAAGCATTGCCTGGAGAAGAAAGAATTTGATTTTCACAAGTGCTGGATACTTGCAAAATTCAGCTGCTTAAGGATTGCTTTAAAAAATTGAGTCTTTTGTGTGGAGCATTTGTTTAGCCAATGACAAAGATGTAATTTCCAAGGTAAAGAACAAGGATCAAAGAACAAATTTATAAGAAGCTATGAAAAATAAGACGAGACAATTCTTACAATAATATTCTATGAAATGGAATCAAAATACAACATGGAAGCTAATATCTAGAGTAAAATTCACTTTAATAAAGTTGTTACTGTTTCTAAGGAAGTGTTAAATTAATATTTAGGAAATTGGTGTTACCATAGGAAATTTGTCACTTTGCAGTCACCAGGTAGCATTCAGTTATTTAACTTTACTGATACATAATTATTCTGATAGTCACCATTAAATTTCTAGAGTGTTATAAAGAACATTATTTGTACTCCTTACTGAAAACCTTAAAGGAAGGTATAAGTACTTTCCACCAAAAGTCAACTCTCAAGGCTGCAGTTAGGAAACTCTAAAATTTATACACATCAACCTTTGTAAAATCTTAGATTCCATTAAAAATATCTAGTATTTTTGCCTGTAGTTTCTGGTATGGAAATGTTTCGAATTCAGATTACTCCTAGATCATTAAGGTAAAAGGGAAAGAGACTTACCTCATTTAAATTTAATTAATGAATTGTTAACTCTGAAACCTAATGATGATATTAATCTGACACTATCCATTTAATGTTATATCAGGTCCTTTTTGCAGAATCATCCATGTACTCTGGTATCTGTTCTTTAATAATGCAATTCAGCCTTTCAGAAGATGTGGAAGACAATGTCTTTTTTTTTTGCCTTCAGGAATGCAGTCAGAAAGAGCTCTTCATCGAGAGCTTTTTGGGAGTCCCCTTTCTACATGTCTAGGTAGAAGACTTCACTTTTCAGAACAATGTAAGCTAAAAGAGAGTAAATATTTCAGTAAAGAATAGCAGAATATAGCTTCTGGTTTATGTTTGTTTCATCTTTTGAGGCTGTGTTTAAGGAAGTGTGATAATCTTTCAAATTTACTATAACTTTCATTCCTGAATGTATTACAGTATCACACAGTATAACTTAGGTTGGAAAGGACTTTGAGGATCATCGAGTCCAACCTCTCAACACAGACCCCATGACTAGACCATGGCACCAAGTGCCACGTCCAATCTCCTCTTGAATGCCTCCAGGGATGGTGACTCAACCACCTCCCTGGGCAGCCCATTCCAATGACAAATGACTCGCTCGGTGAAGAACTTCCTCCTCACCTCGAGTCTAAACCTCCCCTGGTGCAGCCTGAGACTGTGTCCCCTTGTTCTGAAACAACGAAGAATCCCAATGAAGAATCTTTTCTATTCCCAAAATGCCCTGAGTGCCACTATTTCTCAGAAGTTGCATGAACTCTGTGCACTCTGAATAGAATCTGGCTTTTGGTAGTGTCCAGTCAGTGAGCTTAACTGTGAGGCCCCCACAATTGCTCTATGTTCAGACTTGCTGGATTCTAGAAAGCAAGTATGGAGTGCGACTTTTGAAGACTTCTTACAGGTAAACGCAGAGAAAGAAGTAAAGCCCTGCTCTGGTGAAAGAGGAGAGGCAACAATGGAGAACTGAAATAATTTTTTTTACAAGTAACACGATACAATTGGACTAATTATAAGAGTATGTCATGGGATGATGGCAAGTGTATTAACACTTGTATATATTGCCCAATACCTTACTTAATTCCAAAGAACCCATCTATACCACTCAAGAAGCCCCCAGACAGAGAATGTTTAAGGATTCTGCTTCAGCAAAAATTAGAAGAAAAAAGATGGATGTGAAAAAGAGTTGAATTGAGTTGCAGCAGCATGGAAAGTAAAGCTAAAGACAGAAATGCATAAACAGAAGGTGTCACATCATTTGTGATTTGGTACTTCAAGAGTACCATTTGGTACGCTGTAAGTAATATGAACTTTAAAAAAAAAAGTTATTATTTTTGGCTACATATTGGACAAACTATTGTCTTGAACTAATGAGGACAATTTGACTCAGAGCCTGATGCTCAGCCCAGGCAGAAGAGGGAGCTTCATTCCCTCACTGTCTTCATCCCTGAACTTGTAGTCTCTCTGCTGCTGATAGGCAATTGTAATTACTGTCGGTAGTGTTGGTGAGTTAACTTGGCTGTACGGAAGAGAAGACGTACAGTTATGTGCTGTTCTGCTGCCTTTTTACTCCTGACACACCCCATATGCTGAGATGGTGGGTGGCAGTAGGAGAGCTGGCACATTAGCAGCAGTGTGTTCCCTGTGCCAGGGGAATAAGCTGTTGGCTAGTTAAATCTAATTTCTAATTCATTTTTACTTCCTGAGTAAAATTATGAGGCGAGGTTTTTCACAGAAATCCAGCTCTTGGATTGTGTGATAGTGCAGTCCAGAGCATGGTCTGAAGCTTGTCTTGAAGCTCTATATTGAATATTGATTTCTATATATTTAAAAAAAATCAATAAATTCCACCCCCCCAATGAAAAAAAAACCCAACAACCCACCCTCTAAACCATCTAAAACTGGAGTGCGTTAACAATTCTTGTCAAAACAATACAACTGTTGTGCCTTCATTAGGGTTTTAGGTATGTACATACATGGAAAAATTTGCTAGGTGAGAAAATTCAAGTAGGCAAATCAAAGCAGAAGTAAAAAACCCTTATTTTCCTCTGTTAATAACATTGCTCGTTAAAAAGAAGTTGGCATAGAGTCCTGGTGTGAAACTGCAAAGAAAAGATTGTTAATTTGGCATAAGCCTTAAGTTGTTTCGTTCAGTATCGTATGAAAATATGTAGAATAAAGTTTTTGTGATTTGTATTGCTAGTGGAAAAAGGGGATTTACATCCCAAGGAAAATAGGTGTGCACCATCAGGGGGAGTTCATGTTCATCTAAATATTCCAGGACTTGGCAAACACAGTAGACTTGGAGACAAGCAGCAGAGAAAATATCCTGCAATATTTTGCTGGAAGAAGCAAAACACAGCAGAATCAATCACCTCCTCAATGAGAGCTTAAGGTGACTTGGGCCTTGTTCTTAACTCTGTAGAGGACTCGTATACTCTTCTTTACTACTTATAAAAGCCTTTTCTTCCATCAAGGGTGGTAGAGGGCTCCTCTTTTATAACTGAGACCTCCATCTCCTGGGCCTTATTATCCTTATTATCCTGAAGTGTTACTGCACTTATTTTTAGTTCACAATCAAGTGCATTAATTTAAAAATAAAAATCCTCCACTGGTAATGAAAAGGGGCAGCCTACAGAACAAGTTGTTCTTATTACACAAGAATATGAACCTTTGGTGAAGAATCAGAGAGGACAGTTTAAAATTATAGTCTCCTAAACTGCAATTAAAAAAGAATTGATTGAAGGATGTCAGTCATAACCAGACATTATTGTTATTATAACTGTTATTTTGTGCAAAAGGAACAAGTGAGGGTAGTGAAGTCTTGTTTGGTTAAACAGAACCAAAATGGTTCTGCAGATAGAAAGATGTACTGAGTAGCTTTGATTAATATTGAAATTATTGTTTGGACCAGAACTGAAAAAGAAAAGCAAGGCACGGAAAAAGAAGAAGGAAAGGACAATCCAATTTTGTGCATTGATGATTAGGATGCTTTTGTTACCTTTCTGCTGACTATCACGTGTACTATCCAGGCTAAAACTACAAAATCGGATAATAGAATTGTTTTGGAGAGATTTCTACTTGTCTTTCTACCCCTCGGTGGATTTGTGTGGATTTTGCTGAAATTCACTATCTGCTTTATTTTGCTCGCTACCTTGTTCTGCGCTATGTGGTGAGAGAGCAGTAAGTTATCAGACATAGGGAGTGAAAGGGAAGATGAAGATAGCTTTCTTGTTCCATAAGAAGTGGGAGGTGAACCAGCAAAGAAGACAGGAAGACTGATTCAGGAAGATAGCACAGCAGCTTACAACATGGAGGAAAAGAGAGAGATCCTTAAAGGTAAGAGAACTGACAAAATTTCACAGCAGGCACTAGTGGGAGATGAGAATCCAAGGGAAACATCACACCATGTGAGCAACAAGCTTTCATTGATCACAATGTGCAATGATGTTTCCATGATAGCACTGTCTAGGAGACCATTAAGAGTGGTGAGAATATATCTGACAACTTTTTGTTTTGTTTCGAGAGGTACACATTAAAAATACATCTAACATATAGGACACAAAGAATCTAAATAATGTTATTAAACTTCTGGTAGATGTGAATCTCTGGGGATGTTTACATATGCTTTTGAAGAAAACTGAAAAACATTAGATTCTGCATTTCCAGGCTTAATTCATCTTTTATTTCGTTCTGTTTAAAGAAATCTATGAAGCATTATTAAGTTACTCAGAATAAGCTGAAAATAGAAGACTGACTTTTATAAACATTTTGCATATTTGTGTTTAATTTGTCGAAAAGAGTATAAAAAGCTGCTCACATATGGCATCCTGAATACAAATATTAGGAACCCAGTCCCTTCATGCAGTATAATTTTTAACAGTATGATTTAACAGTCATGCAAGAGATATCCTACACACTTTTATCTTAGAATAAGGAATTTTATTTTGGCATAGGAAAAATATTATATATGCATGTTTTTGTACCTTATGACTTGAGGTATGTGTGTTCTGTTCATGTCTGTCTTCACTATATAGAAGACAAAGCAAATAAAGTCCCACCAACAGTATTTGATTTGGAATTGTATTTATGTAGCAGCAAAAAGGAATAAAAACAAAACCAAAAAGGTAAGGAGAACACAGTGTGTAGAGGATGTTTTACCTCTGAAGTATAAACCTTCTGTCTTCTAGCATAGGAGGGTTAAATGCAGAGCTTTTAAGCTGAGGAAATATGCAGTTCATATGAAAGGTTTGATAGCACTGTATACCTAGCAAAAGCTTAAATGTGCCTGACTGGTTTTATGGAAGACAGTAAATTAGTCTTTCCTTTACCTTTGACAGGTGAGAAGCAGTTCTTGCATGACCAGTGGCTATCACTGTACATCTGCTACCACACAGGTGAGGCTTTTGGTTTCAAAATGATGACTGGTAAGAAAAACAAGATGTCTTTCCTGGTTATAAATTTAACTCTTCTATGATTAGTCTGGGCCAATTAGGACACCCCTGGGGTTCAGACTATGGCTCAAGTACAAGCTTGAAAGCCTGATTAGCTGAGGTCTCTTGATACTTGTTCTTGGTAGTAAATGCTGGCACATATAGTATTGATTTTCATTTAGATATCTTAATGTTTCCAGACAATCCTAGCAGATGTGGGCTGAACTCAGATCTACGAGAGTGCTGGGCTGCAATCTGCAAGCATTTTTCTTGCCATTTTGTTTCATTTTTCCTAAACTTAACTGATTTGGAATCAGGAGATATAAATGAAAAATGCAGAGTTTGCCTATCAATCATGGCATGTACAAACATTGCTACTGCCCTTTTCTAACATCCTATTACCACTGGGTAGTTGGCTAGTCAAACAGGAATAAAAATTACACTGCAAACATCATAAGTTAGGCTTGATTTGTTGAGCAAGAAGCCTGACAATTCTGTAAGAGTTATATACCTCAGCCTCGCTGAAAATCAGCCTTGTTATGGCTCTGGTACGTCTATAAAGATTGTTCATTTCATATAAAACAGCTACCTGCACTGAAAGGCCTGAAAGGAAGAATGATGCTGGTTATAAATATAGAGGAAAATCTATTTGTCTGCCCCTTCGTGCTGTTAGCAAGTCACACGATGCAGCCCTTATGCTGTTCCTAGGCAGCAGGGGGAGTTTTCCATGGCCACCTTTTGCTTTCATCTTCTGGCCTGGACTGAAGCACATCATCTCTCTTTGTCATATGAGATAAAGCAATGAAGTGTGACCAGTGCCACTGCATTGCACTCTGCCCACCAGGAGCACGTTAATGATAATGAAAAACTATACTGCACCACATTTAAACTAAATGTGAGCGTAAGGCTGTCTGTCGGCAGACTGGTATAACAGTTAATGTCATAAAAGATAAATAGAAATTATTAGAATTGGCTTGGAAGGGATTTTTTATAGAGCAGGGTTGTATTCCTTTAAAGATACATTATCAGACTGTTAAATCTAATTTCAGACTACCGGGCAATTAAAATGATTAACATTCTTTACTCATATAGTTCGATTCATTAAAGTTTTAAACACCCTTTACGCACTATTTATGTTGAAAATAGAGAAATAACATGTTAAAATGTCTTGGATCATTAATCATTCAAATTTGCTGTGTAACTACTTTCTCAAAACCTCAGCACCACGGTGAATATTTACAAACCTCAGAGGTATTTTTGAAAGGGTGAACAAAATCAAGTTCTGATATGTCCAAGAGGCTTTTGGTGGTTCCCAGGCTTTTTGTGTTTGCAAGAAAAAACAGGCAGAAAATTCATAAAAAGGCTGTTTGAAAAGTTACTCTACCCAAGGCCTTGTACAAGTCTTAGTTCTCTTTACCTGGGGGTTTATTCTGTCTTTAAAGGTAAAAGCATGCATGCTGTTACTGAAGCTAATAGGAGCTCCAAGTATAAAGTCTTGTATACCGAAATGAAAATACACTCTGAGTCTGGCAGTTAGTTTTCAAGCATGTCAAATGGAATTTTGTATTATCTACTGACAAACCAGTTTATTAGATGAATATAGAAAGAGATATTAGGCTAGTAAATGCTGCCATTAGAGGTGAAACACCCACTTCCCCTTTGTGTTGGCATTTGTAACAGCCTCTGAAGACACGCTGGAAAAAGTCATGAAACGGTATACAGTATGTGGCAAGACAATTCTGAACCATATATTAATGCTGATCTTTGAAAAATATTGTCTACAGCCTTTTTAGTGGTTTCCAACCCAGACCATTCTATGATTTTTTTTTTTTCTCTTCCCCCCCAACCCCTGCATCTATGGAAAATGTCTGGGCCTTTTTGAAAGAAATGCTGTGAATTACAATGACTGATTGGACATAATCTGGACTGTGGTTCCATATTCTGGGAAACCAGATTATTGTGTTTGGTTGCCCCTGGAAGCAACAGTAGAACCACTGGCCCATGAACTGCCTGATATTACACCAGGTAAAAAGGCTCAATATTTGCATGTCAAAAGTTCAAAGAAGCACACAGGGCTGTAGGAAGCATGCTACCTGGGTCACTGAATATCCTGTTTCTCAGACAGGCTGTAGGCCAAATATGCTGAACAAGTGTGGTCATTACTCTTTCTGTGGCACTATTAGTAAGAGAAAGAGGTAATTATAATTAGCCTCTTTAAAATAACCTGAAGCTCAGCTGATAGGTCAAAATGTAGATGGTATTAAACACAAAGATGCAGCTATATTTTCCCAACTGGCAGTGTGATCCTATCACCAACACCATATTTAATATGATAGAGTCTTTCACTTGGAGTTTAGGAATATTCATACTCCTTCCTAGATGCCTGGTTCAGGAGCTGTGTGCTCCCTGGAGAGATAGTGGAAAAGTGGCTTCCTAATTTAGATGTTCTAGATTAGGCCTAGTTATCCTACAGATTTACTAAGGAACACTGCCTTCTAATTTATTCACTTGAACAGGACACCCAAATACATTTAGACAACTGCATCAATCCTAGGATCATTAGTAAGGGATATAATGCCAACAAATGTGCGCCCAGCCAATTACTTGTTTTCCAGTAAGATCTGACAGTATGAGAGGGTCAACTTGCTTCAGAGGATCCACACAACTCTTCTGGAAGAGACCAATTTTAACCTCTTTGATTTGCCAGTTTCTCCCTTTGTTCCGTTACTCTTATTCTCTGTGTAAGACTGCCTGAAATAGAAGTGGCTTACTATGCAGAATCAAGCTGTGCTATTTTACATATATATACACCATGTACTGTATCTGATGCAGTTCTAAGTCTAGACAATAAAGGGAACTGTCAGCCTCTATCAGTGAGGATGTTTCCAATGCTGTTCAATCATTCTTTTCAAGAGCAACACAAGCAGAGCCTTTCTCTTAAGAGACTGACAGCCGCTATCATCTCTGCAATGCTGACTTTAAGAAACAGAAATTGAAGAGGTACTCCTGATTTTTCATGTCAGTGTATGGTGCTCTAAGCCAGCCCACCAAGCTCACATACAGACACTACACCACTGCAGAACAGGGCTCATAATGAGCAGCTATTCAGATGAATGTTAAGATCTTACTATTTTCAAACAATTAATTTGCTTAACTTTTTTGTATGCCAAATGTGGATGGGGTAAGATAACGTGGAGAAATGGTCCCCTTAGATTGGACTAAGATCACTACCTGTCTTCATGCTGCTGTCAGCTATATTTTATGTCTGTGTCTTATTTTGAAGCCTGGGACTTCGACCTCTCTGGTGTCGCTGTGGGAGTCATGACTGTTGCCACTGTCTTCCAAACTTTTCTTGTAAATTTGGATGGCAGAAGATGGAGTGAGGGAGGGAATATCAAGAACTGAAAGGGGCTTCCTTATTCACAGTAGAGTAGGTAGAACAGGAAATACTCTTATTGCATTGGTTTTATACGCCCAAAATTTGTGACAGAGTTTTGCCCTTCAAGTTGACCTAGCTATGCTTGGTCCTACAGTATTGATGCTGATGCCTAGTGCTCCTGGGGATTTGTTGCCTGTGGGGCTGCAGATGTGTATATAGTCAGATGATCAGTCAGAATAATATACCTAAAATGTAAACCTAGAATATCACAAAACCTCACAGACATCAGTGAAATGCAGAATACAAAACCTCATCCAGATCTTTACCTTTTCTACTTTGCTAATAATCCAAATTATACAACATGGGAATGATTTTTATTGTTGGTATATCTGAGAAATTAATTTTCCTTTGAGTTTTTTAGACTTCTTATACCCCCTATTGATTTTGATTATTTACTGTTTGACACAGGGAATACAGGCAGCCCATGCTGTGCAAAAGATCAGAGGTGCCTTCATTCCTCAAGGCTATTGCCTTCTTTAATTCTTCAGTGTAGGATAAGTGAACTGATTGCATTTTCTTCTGTTTGACACTTTATATTTCACATTTCTTCATCAAACTATTGTAACATGCTCCCTTTTAGAGCAAGCTGCTCTGAGAATATAGCCTTTTTGTCTTGGCCATTATTATAATACTTGAGTGACTTGTAACTTGCAACTTTCAGCCACTGTGCTGATTAATTGTCTTTCAGCTAAACTAGATGGAGTTGAGAATTGTATTAATCCGCTTTCTGTTCTTTTCTTGTATTGACATTATATGTATTTCATATTTAATCATTGCATGATGTGACTTAAGGGCAATTGTTCTTTTATATAGGTTTTTTTTTTTTCAACCAGGATAGACTTGCAGGCCTAAGGGGAGATTTCTTTTTTTTAGCTGCAAACACAGTATGCCAAATGGGGAAGTACAAAGCACAAATCAAGTATTTTCAAATACAACAAATAAATGTACAATCTATGTGGGCATGTAGTTATGTGTGTACATTTTTGAAAAACAACTCCTTGGACAAACAGGTTTTGGAATGAGGGGGGGGAAAAAAGCCAAGGAATGAGTGTTCAGAGTCTTGCTACTTTACAAGTGATACAATTTCTATTATAAAATAGTTAATGTATAAGAATCTAAAACTTAAAAAAATAAAAAGGAAAAAAAGAAAAAAAAAATCACAGACATTAGGTCTGTCAAACCTTGCTTTAGGTCTTTGTTCCAAATATTTTGATCAAATAGGCTTCTCTCTCCTTTTCTCTAGTACAAGATATGCTGTATAGCGTGTATTTCCGGTGACTAATGTTTGTGCTGTGAGTCTCCGCAGATGAAAACTTGGGTGATGTTAGATCAAAGTCTCCAGTAATTCCATAATTTCTTTAGGAAGAAATGCTTGTTTTCAGCTGTAGTTGGCATCAGTCTAAATGAATCAGTAAAATGGGATGATCTCAGCTCATATAAATAATAGCAGCCTTCTCCTGTTAGAAATGCCTTTCTTTTGGAAAAGCCAGTTGTCCCACATTAATGCATTTCTAATCAAAAACACTAAGCCCCATATGGTATTTTTTAACACATTTGAAAACCCTGGTTAAGACAGAGTTCTAAATGTACTGGAAAGCAAAGTTCATTGTTGTTCAACACTCAAGAGAATGTACAAAGACTGTGCCCTTGTATTTTTATCTTATCCTACTTATTAGTCTTATAATAGTTGCCTCATTCCCTTTCCACTTTCTATGCTTTTTGTGAAATGGCCTTCGTGCTACCATATCACAAAGTTTATCATCTCTCTCTCTCTTAAACACAATTAGCATCAAAGAAAGGTCCCTGAGGCATAAACAAAAAACAAGAGGGGAGCATCCCAGAATGCCAGGGGATGGTGAGGAAAGAAGTCCCTGGTAGTTCAGACTAGCAAAATACTAGAGCTTAAAACAGAGCTTGCCTATAGAAATGCTGCTTGAAAAGAATTTTTGTGAAAAAAGTGTCTTAAAAGATGCTTTGATCTTTATGTTTTTATTTCTCCTTGTTGTTTAATCTAATAGCACCTGTTTCCTATGAGTCATTACTAATTGATTTGCCAAAATGTCATATTGTGGCATGTAAGGTAGACACCAAACATGAATTACTAGAGTCAATATTGTGTATTACCTAAATGGTTTTATGGTCCTTAAAAATCTAATGACATTAAAATCCCCTACATTTCAGGTTTAGCTGATTGTGCATGTGTGTGAATTTAAGGCACAAATTGTGCTAAAATACACACACACACACAAAGCTAACATGATGGTTTTGAAATTTACTACTTTTCATCACAGAATCATGTAAGAACATAAATTGGAAGGTCTGCTAATCTAACAGCCTGCCCAAAGCAGGGCCAGCTACATGAGATTACTCAGGACTGTGTCCAGTTCAGTTTTGTACATCTTCAAGGATGGGGGTTGCTCAGCTTTGCTGGGTTGTTGTTTTAGTATTTGACCATCCTCTTGTTGAGTAAGTAAATAGATCATCAACTACAATTTTCCTATGTTCCAACTCGTATTCCAGAGATGTGGAACTCCCAGAGATGTGGAACTCTGAGGGTAGACTTTGCAAGTAGTAGCAGTCAAAAATGCTCAGTTCCTTGCCTCTAGGTCTCCTGCTCCCTTTGATCAGTGGGCTCACATTTTCTTTAGTTTTCCTATAGTTGCTATAATACGTAAGAAAAAACTTCCTTTTCTTCTTAAGATCCATCACTACTTTTAGTTTGACTTCCCTAACTCCACCTCTGCGTTGTCAGCCAATGTCCCTGCTTGGTAGCCCATTTCCACCTTCACCTTCTGTGTTTCCACATCAGCAGAAGTTCTTTGATCATTCATGCTGGCCTTCAGACATTCTTGTTCTAATTCCTGTGTGTAGGAATGGACTGCTCTGGGATTTGAGGAAGTTTTATGCCACACAAAAAGCCTCAAGAATGGGAGAAAAAGCAAAATAAAAAAAAAAAAGCCCAAAACATTATTTTTAGTTTTTGGTTATGGCATGGCAATTACAAGGTAAGCAAATATATTTCTGTGTATATATTAGAAAGCAAACTTGCAATTAAAGGTATATTTGGCACAGAAAAAAGACTGTGAGGGAACGGGGGAGGTAATTAAAGGTTTTAAATTTAGCATGCACAGTTCAGACCTTGAGAAAAAAAAATGTAATATAATGAATTCTGTCTCATGGACCTATAGTTAAACTGTTCCTCCTAGCTGAAATAGTCTTTGTACAGTGCAGTTGTCTAGCTGACAAACAGTCCTGTGTTGCTTCATTATGCTGAGCATTTGTTCCTTCAGAATTTTTACATTTATTTTTAAGCAGAAGAGCGTAGGGAAAAATTAATCACTGGACAATACACACTTTTTTAGACAGAATTGTGTCCATTTAGGTGGAAGATAGAGCTTACCCTCTTTCTGACTTTTCCATGGGCTAAAACATGCAAGATGGAAAAAGACCATGTCAGAGTCACACTTAGAAAGAGATGCACTTCTGAAATTATTGCTCAGTACCCGTGATCACAGGTATCAGCTTTTTCAGCTCACGTGAGGCTACTTGCAATCTCAGCACCAAGTGGTTATTCCAAGGGGTTAACAGAAGCTAGAAATTTAGTTAGAATATGTTCACATGCAGAGGGAAAACCAAGCAAGCACTTTCTCTAGTTAAGTTGTATTGCCCCTCTGACCCTGCAGCACTTTTCACTGATGTAGTGCTGTAACATTACTCGAATGACATTCTGTCATTTGCTGAATGTTAACCTGCAAAAATGCTATCTTTGCTTCTTTACTTTGAGACAGGATGACATGCACTGCAGCCCCCACTTGTTGGGGGGTAATTTCATGTTCCTTTCCTGACAGACAGGAGTCCAATAGCACCGTATGTCAAAAACTCCAACCAATTCCAGTCATGTACCCACATCGTCCAGCTGTCACAGCTATAATTATTGAAACTAAAGCCTAGAGAAGTTTGTAGTTTTGGAAATGCTCTGGCCTCCTCAAATCTTTACTACTGATGTTATAGCTGATTAGGACCCTGCCAGCCTTCTGTTGGTCTTTTGAAAACTGCTGTAATACTCATTCATCATGGAAGCTAACCAGCTGCTCCAGAGCCATCCCCTCAAATTTGTTACTTGATGTTATACTTCGCGGTTGTCCTGACCTTGATACTTTGTGTGTTCACACAAAGACTACTTATTATGTTGGAGTTGGTACAAAAGAATCCAGGTAGCTGCATTCTGCATAGAAAAATGAAAAAACTAGTGTGACTGAAGATCGCTGCTAATCCACAATCATTTACTGGTAATCCTGTTACATTTTCATGACCATTTCAGGCGAGGGAGTGAGAGGTGGTGACCTCCTGGAATGTTTTCCTGTTGGGCTGACACTGAGCTTTTGGCAGGAACATCTGTCTTGTCTCTTAGCAGAGACGAAAGTGACTCATGTAATCAGTCTTGAGCTTTTGCATCCACTTCTGTCACTTTTATCCAAATGTAAGGAAGTTTAGCATCTTCTGATTCCCTTTGAAACTTTGTCTGAGTAGAGTTTGGCTATTGACTTTTTCTATTTAAAGCTGAAAGTTTTATGATCATAAGGTATTTATAAATTTTATAAGTCCATTGCAGTGCTAGGTTTGTGTAATACATAAAGCAGCACCTTTTCAGATCTCATTTTCACACTATATTCTTTCTTGTTTCCAGGAATCAGCCCCTCTCATACCCATCGCAGTAGCTTCACTGACAGTTATGCTTTTCTGGTTCTGCCTCACTAGGGAGGTGCCTTTTTGTTTTTAAATTCTAAATATTTGAAAGCTTTTACATTTCAATAAAACCCATGTAATTTAGAGGGCTTGTGTTCTGATTGAATAGCAATTTGTAATGTAGTGCATAGACTCCAATACACTGCTCTCTACCTGTGTTTCCTAAGCTATTTTGAGATGCCAGGTAAGAAAATGTCAATACATTTAAAGAAGAAATGTTTTTGGATGAAGAGAGGTCTTTTTAAAGAAAGCTGCTTTAGAGAAAAGCAAGACTGAGTTGGAATTCCTAGACTGGAACAACTGACTAACTTGATGAAGAAAGTAAAAGAGATGAATTTAATAACCATATTCCTTAGCAACTGTCTTTTAATAATTAAGGAGTTATTTAAACAAAAAATATCAGGGAAAAAAAAAAAGTGGAATTAGATATTGTTGTTGAGAAAGCTCAGAACAACTTTGAATATTGGATGAAAATCAAGTATGTTGTCATGCATATCACTGGCTCCCACTGGCAGGAAGGACAGTTTGATTTAAAAGGCAGACAAGATTGTTCTGAATGCACATAAGAAGATATCCCAAATGGAAAAAAAAATATCTCTAATTTTTGGTTAATTCATAGTTTTAAGATATCTTTTAATGGTCAGATTGGGAAAGAATGAAGAGGATTGTTCTGGTGGACCTTAGGGTCCTCACTGTCTCCCAAAGTTCCAGATAATGGGGTCTTGTATTTTTTCACTAATGAGGTCTTGGACTTCTGGACAGTTGATTTCACTTGACCCCTTTTTTGGGCCTTGTATTGTTTCTCTTTAAAATAAGCTGAATAGTCGGTGAAATGTGACCATTTAGTAGGAGAATGAAGGAGAATAGAAAGGGACTCATAAGTCAAAGAGCTCATTACAACTGGATAACCAAATACATGTAAAGAAATTGAACAGAGAAAAACAACTAGAGAAGCAATCAGCATAAAAGCAGCAGAGGGATGTGTAAAGAGAAACATGACACATGCGTTGCATCACAAATAAGAGAGCTTAGTGAGACATTTGAGCTGGTTTTGTCAGCAGTAAGACAAGCTTGAGCAATTGCTTTAGGACAGTGAACGAAGAATAAGTGATGGAAAGAATATTTTGAAGTGCTGTACAACCTGGTCAGAACTGCAATGCTTACAAAGACCATCCAGGACTGAATGAGCAGGAGAAAGTGAAAAGAATACAGATCTCCTTTAGAAAATGGTATTAATGAAATGCTTACAGAATGTATGGGGAAGTTACAACAGATATCTTTACGTGATATTTGTAATAAGACAGAAACTGGTGTAGATACAATACAGCGGAATCTGCTAAAATCTTTCATAGTCTTGAAAATCATTTTAGCAAACTATCTGGCAGAAATGGCATATTTTGAGAGCATATGGCCACCAAACTCCTTAATTAAACTAATAGAAAACATTTACGGGAAGTTATAAATTGTAATTAGAGAAGAAGTCAATAGAATGGATTTCCATGATGGGAGTGGGACAAGCCAGGTTACTGCCACTGCCTTTGTTCAGTTATAAGACTGGTTTTGAATTAAATGGTGGAACGAGAGAGAGAAGAATCTTAGTGTGTGAGATAAAAGTGAAAAAACTTACCTTCTCAGACATTATTCATTGTATGGCTTTGTTGAAGAACCACCTGATATTCCTCAGAGAAACTAAGACCAATAGCCAGAAGTTCAGACTGAGATTCAGCATACAGAGATAAGGCATAAAGTTTGAGGCAACTTAAAAGGGGCTGTTAAAGGATGGGCTCAGGAATTTCAGATAACTGTTCTTTTACTTTTGCCTCCTGATTGATAATAGTGCTATTTCTTCTTACCAAACTGAATCTTTTGCTTCAGTAAAATTATCTTCAGTGTAAAGTTTTTTTTAAAAAGGGAATGTGTGGGAAGTAGCACCCTGGAAAGCTATATGTGGAGCTTGCATACTTAAAAGTAGTGGATCTAAGTGTTTCTTAAGCAATCTGGAGAGGCCAGCTTAGTTGAGAGTGTTCTTACAACTGATGGCCAAGATACCACTACTAATTCGTAACAAGTTTGAATGTAGTTGTATGCGTTTGAATGTTCTCACTGATGCAGATGTGAACTCCTTTACCCTGTTGTTGTATCTAACAAATACTTGGGAAATTTCTTAAAACCCTTAGATCTGTGTAAATGACAGTCAAGTGCACACTTTGCATCTGCTATCTGGAAGATTGTGGGGTTTTAATGTTTCGATTTAACTGCAAATTGGAAACAATTGGTAGAAGGGCTTTGGCTGATTATATTTCTTATCCTTCTGGAATGTTGTGTTTGGAGATTGTATAAAGAAGGCTTAATTCTCTGTTCTTACACAGTACTGCTAAGGAGGAAAAAAAAATCTCAGTTGAGCAATATGCATTGTAACAGGAATGCTATGAAAAAGCTCAAATAGGGAGCTCACTCGCTGATTAAGTACTATGTTGAGTTGGATATAGAACCTTTACTTGCAAGAAATAAATGAAAGTGATTTCTCTGAGTTATTAACCTATTGTACCTATGCTCGTTGAGGCAAAGGAAGTACTTGGCTCTCCCAGCAAGCAATAGAATTATGCTTAACAGATTTTCTGTGTTTTGAAATTCTTTTTAATACTGCAAAATTGCATCATCTAAAAATGTTTCATTTTGGCTTTTAGACTGTTAAGTTAGCATCTAAATAAAACCTTGTTCTGACCAGATACTTTGAAAAACAAAACATTAAACTTTTCATGAAGTTTTAAAAGAATGTGGCAAAGGTCACCTATTTGTGATGGATGGATGATGGATTGATACCTTATGCTTTGTTAGGAAGAATTGTTGCTTTAGCCCAATTCCATAATTACCTTGATATTGATAGTTACCAATTTTTTTGTTGTTTTTAAAGAATAGCATGTAACTGGGGAAGGGGGAGATGGAAACCTCAAGAGCCCAAAAAATAATAGCTGTTCATAAAGTAAAGATTATATTAATTATTTGTTTTAATTGTTTTTTTTTCCTGACAAATTGTTTTTTTTCCTGGTGCAAAACTCTGCTAGAAAGAAATATTCTAAACTTATTTTTATCATTATTGCTACTATTGTCTTTACTACAATAATGTACAGTCTTGAGCCATCATTGGGATAGTATATAAGACTATATGTGTAGCTATACATACCTAATTATTTATGGAAGGTATTAGTATTGTAAATAGAGCTTATCTTTGTTATGAGAGTGGCATTAATAACAGAATTTCATAAATGCCAACATACAGCACAATAATTTTAAGACTCTCTGAAAATATGGTGTATTGTAGCTAAAGATGTTCACAAATGCATCTTGTGTGTGTGTTGATGGGGAGGGGGAGGAGGACTGCTTTATGCTTAGAATGCTTTCTGGTGCATAAATATTAGCATTAAATAATTTTGAATACCTTGTTTCCTAAAAAGATTAGTAGCTCTTCTCTATGTGATAAATTGTGCAAGAGTTATTGTTTGCTCCAGTCTTCACATTGTATTATTCTGTGTAGCTTTAAATAAACAAGTCCAAATTATGCTCAGCAAGCTGTTGGGAAACCTTGGAGGAATCTCAGAGCTGATGGGCCAATTTGTGCCCTGACTTACATCCTGTGCAAATGCACTGACTTCATGTTGGCTTTAAAGGATAAAAAGTGCTAAAGGATTTAATCTGTAATGTTAATTATTTTTTTTCTTAGCTTGGCTCTAGTGTTTTTTCCTAGTTTTTATTTATTTATGGCTCTATTCTAACAGAGGGGGACATTGTTCCTGTGTGTTGCTAGTTTGTAGATATCAGCATTTCACCCTCTTTTAGTTGCTATCTCAAACTTTACATGAAATTCTTCTTAAAAAAAAAACCCAAGCAAACAAAAACCCCCAAAACAAACAAAAACCCAACAAAACCAAAACACCCCAAAATCTGCATGCTTCCTTACCAAAACTCCCAATTTATATTGGATCATGAAGTTTGTGCTTGCAAATATTCCACAATTGTGCATATCCTTTGTGTAAAATACACTTATGTCATTGTGGCCATTTGTTCCTTTCCTTAAATCAGTACATGCCAGTTATCCTTTTGTGCATCTGGATTGTTTCACCTATTAGACTTCTTGCAGTCCATGTAGCTCTGGTTTCAGAAGAGGTCTCACTTGCTATTCTACATGTAAAATAATAGATGCTGAGAAAATAGGCTGCAAAAATGTTCCTTCATCAAATTGGGGTTGAATCACCAAAGATCTGGCTAACTATTATGGTATGATGTATCTGTGTATCATTTTGTCTGGTTTTATATTTCTCTCTCTGTTCTAATTGTCCTGGAGTGTCTTCTTACGCTAGAAAATAGAGACTGAAAGAAGGATTCTTTGGAGATATTAAAGTTGTCTCACTGTACTTAGATATTTTCATCTGATTTTGCTCCCTGATAACTTCTACAGCAAGAAAACCTTAGCTTATGGTATTAAATGATTGGCAGAAAGTGACAAAAGCAAAGACATTCAGGCCTAGACCTAGTATTAATTCAAGCTGTGCAAATAATTTAACACACCAAGTGGAGATGAACTGGGCAGTTTCCACTGAGTTTAAGGACAAGGTGAAGAATTCCACTTTTCTTAATGACCCTAGGCAAAAAAAAAGTATTTTGTAAGACTATCCATCTTACAGTAATTAGATCTAAGTCCCTTTAATAAAGAGAATGGAAGGCCAGATACTGTGTTTGCCTTTTTTGCTGTCACACCATATACCTTGTGTATCTTTACTCATCAGGTAGCCTTGGGCTGCCCAGGGAGGTGGTGGGGTCACCATCACTGGAGGTGTTTAGGAAGAGACTGGATGGGGTGCTTGGTGCCATGGTTTAGTTGATTAGAGAGTGTTGGATGATAAGTTCGACTAAATGATCTTGAAGGCCTTTTCTAACCCATGCCATTCCATGCCATTCCATGCCATTCCATCCCATCCCATCCCATCCCATTCCTTTCCGTCATGTGGCAGTGGACCTTACGAATAGATCCTCATTAGGTGCTCTTTTATTAGTCTGCTTTCTGTACTGGCAAATGCTGACCATCCACCTCACCACTGAGTGACACAAAGAAAACACTAATAATTTCCATAGGAAAAACAAACCCTACATAACGCATAATTGGTGTCTACTGCACAGATCCTCCCATTGTTAATTTCAAATGAGGAGGATGCTCACCCCTACTCAGTTGCTAAGGTAGGAAAAAAAAAAAGTTAGCTAACTGGGCAGTAGAAGACCATAAACCAAGTTTGGTTACTATTCAATGCTCACTGTATCTTATTTTCATAACAATTTAATTTTGTGGTAACTGACTTGGAGGACCTGGTTTAGAGTGACAAGAATAGGAAAAAGAAATGCAGTCTTCTGGTGATTAATGACTTCAGAATTAACTGGCTTTAAAAACCTCATTGGCTCTAACCATTTCTTTCAGTTGGGGTTATTGTGTAAGCCTAGTTTGGCTCTGTGGCCATTTTGTATTTTCTGAACATTCAGCTGCAAGTTAGAATATTAGAGATTCTGGAAAAGTTGTAACCACGTGAAATGTTAATTGAAGCTGCAAATACAAAGTGTAATATTACTAGTAGATGTAAGCTAGTGATAAAAATTAATGTGGATCAACCATAACTATGGTTAACCTGTGCAACTTGCTTAAGACATAGTCTTTTGCTGAGAGAATGAAAAAATATATAATCTCCACTTGAAATCTGATTCATACTTTACAGTACAAAAAAGTGCCAAAAAAGAAAGTAATCTTTGTTAGTCACATTATAGAAAAGCAGTTGGTGAAAAGAACTTTGCACTTTCAGATCTGTGTCTCTTCACCACTGCAACAGAATTTCCATTGCACTTACACAGTAAAGGAAAAGCCTCTATGTATCTGTTACCTACACCAAAACCATGAAGTTTATCTCATAGGATTTCTTCTTAAAGGGTCTTCAGAAATGTTTGCATAAATTTGCCACATCTTCTTCTACCCTGGTTGTTCTCTCATGGCCTTCATGAGTCCGGACTAAGTTTTCTGCCTTCTCAGGAAGTTAGAGGGTGTCTCACTGAAACTTTCTTCATGTACAAGAAAATTAAAGCCTTGTTCAGGAAAGCCATCGTAACAAGAAAGAGGGTTGAAATCTTCATTTTACTCCAGTTCCAACTCACTATTAATAAGTGCCTTGGTTTTCCATTTCTTTATAGAAAGTTTTGGAAAGTAATGGTGCAAGCATATTTTTGAAAGATTCTTTAAAGAAGCCATTAACTCTGCTGGCATATGGAGAATTTATAATTTCTGCAAGTGTTATATAGGAGAGACCCTCTCATGTGAGCATATGATGCATTTAACTCATGTTATGAAATCTGCCTTTGTATCTGGCAATGATTTCAAATTTCCTGAGGTCTCTGTTTAAACTATAACAGAACTCTTAAGCGCAAACTGTCACTGAAGGGGGGCTAAAGTAGTGGTCTGTTATGTTTAGGTAAAAAATATTAACAGAATATTTTAATTGTTTAGGCAGGCCAGACATGAAGTGATGATGTGTACATTTTAAAGAGGAGTCATAGCGTTTACATCTGTATTACATATTGATGCTTAATTACTCCCTCTCTTCCACATCTCCCCACAACATTGCCTGATGTGTTTCTCTAATACATTTTTGCCTCATGCAGATAACTGGCACAGATTCTGCTGCCCAAATTTGTTAACTATTATTTTTCTTTTCCACTGTTAATTACCAACTGCCTAAGGAACTGTGGCTCTTCTGTCCACCAGAACCACCCTCCCCTGCCCCCCCTTTCTTTATTTTTTAAAGATAATCTGTTTCCTGTGATGATCTTCACAGGGGATTTTAGTCCTCCCAGCTGAACATCTTGTCTCTGAAAATCTATTTGACTTATACCTCTTTTGAAAAAGGTGCTTATGAAGTGTTTTGTTCTTTTCCTTTTGGAGTGTGTCAGGGTTATGGATTATTCTTGCGTAAGTAGGAGTGTAACATTGGTGAAAATAAGGAATTTTTTTTTGTAGTGTTAACACATATGTTTGTAAATCACATACTTTCAATAATGTAGTTTCTATGTAAGATAAGACAGTTTGCTGGAACATAACAGTTATCAGCTGGAAGAAGTTCATAAATGTCTATATTCTTATGTTTCCTACTTCTGTAGCTGGTTTGGTAGTCAGCAGTCTGAGGCAGGGAGAGCTTTGGCTGCTCACGTTCTTGTTCTCTCTAATACTGCTGAACTCTTCTCCAGAAAGTTCTACTAAGACATGAGGATAATTGAGTGTTTTCCCCCTCAAAACCAGTGTGTCTCAGATACTAGGGCATTGTTCTTAAAGACTGTTTACCTTACTCCCCCATGAAGAAGCTTTGTTTTAATTTGTTTGAATTAATTAACACCAAAAGCAGCTCAAATACTGTGTTTTCTGTCAGGAAGCACAGCCACTTATGTAAGCCTGAAACTGACGCTGGCAGAGGTTTGCATTATTTCTGTACAAGTTTTATACATTCTGTAGGTTTATATGTTTCAAACTCGGGACTTGTACACCAAGCTTTAAAATGAGAAAGTGAATTTTATAGTCCTGTTATAATGGAAATGTTCTCCTTAATTATTGGCAGAGGAATGACAATATAGGGGAAAAACTAAGTAAATAAATTATAAAATTATATTTCCTTCCATTATAACATTAAAATAAAAGGCAGCAAATAAAGATGTTTACAGTGAATTATGTTGATTCTTTGCCATATTGCTTTCTCTTTCCTTTTAAAAAACCACCCCGTGCCCTGCCAAACACTGGTTTAGGTGAAAGCCGTTTCTGTCATTTTTTTCCCCCCAGACAAAGACCCAGTGACTAGACTTTTAAGCAAGGGCTTTATCCTTGAAAATTAAAATAAAATATTTTCGTGTAATAAGTAAATTTTGTTATGAAACTTTACAACAGCTATATTAAACGATAAAAATAACTGCTATCTTGTAATTCTGAACATCTTATAATTAGACCAGCCTTTAAGAAATATTCAGAGTTAAGGCACATTAGAATGTATTCCACAACATGGAGACAGCCCTGACAAAGAAACATTATTCTTAGATTTACAATTAATTACCCTTATGTCTATACCTTGCATTCAATTTGCATATCTTAAAAGTGCTGTAAATTTCATAGCACTCCCTTGTTATTTAAGATCATTCCGCTTTAGTAAAAGTTTCTACAGTGATAACTTTCTCTTGATTATGTAGTTGTGAGGTCAGTAAATCTGGCTTTACTTTGCTCTACAATGTTATAATTTTTCTCTTTTTGTGTGTTTTTCATTATTTTGCTCCTTGTTCCTCCTGCCCTCTCATTTATAATCCCCGGAAGAACCAGTAGATAGAGAAGTCTGGCTAGAAGACGAAGTGAGTGGTCAGATTCTCAGATGTTATCTTTTTCCCAGAACGCACTGGTACTGGGTGTCTGACATGTTCTATACATCTTTCTAGTGTCAACCTCATTAAACAAATACAGCTTGATGTATAGCTCTCAAGAAATGAAATTTCATGCAATGAATTTGCTCCATTCCAGCTTGTGTTCTTCTGTTTTACTCTCTCTTTCTTTCCTACTTCAGGAATATTTTTGTACTTTCATGAATTCTGGAATAATTTTACATGGTGACAATTTATCATTTGTTACCCCAAAATTCATCAGTGCATTTTTGATACTTAAAAAAAATAGCCATGTATTAAGCTCGCAACTTGACTTTCCCTACTTTCTAAACAAGGAATCTTTACTGCTGGATAAGACCTGATGACATTCATAAAGTGGTCTAGTATGTTTCTTTTGGTCAGACACATATGTGCATTTTCTCTAACCATTAGGCATATCTGTTGCAACATGCTTGGTGTAAATTTTGTAGTCTTCTATGAGTAATTATGTATAAATGTGCTGGAATTGTGTTTTATGGTCTAATTCAAGGTTAGCACAGTATCCTGTAAGCCAGAAGGACGTTGAGCACTTTGGCAGAATAGTAAATATCACTGTCATTTCTCTTTTTATTTTTTTTTTTTTTCCCTTTCAGCTGAAAAGAATTTTAAAACGAAGTATATTTTCAAACTAAAACAAACCTTCTTTAGTTTTCAAACTAAACCAAATCTTCTTTAATGAAACTATGCATTATTTGCAGAAAAATGCCTCTAAACTCAATTAGTACTGCTCTCCCCATTGAGTGGAATTGGGAGTTGTTACTTTTTTTTTAAAAACGTGTTTCATTGAAGTAATTTACTGAATCTGGTGCAATATTCTATTTTTAATCAAGTTAAAAAGTATAATGTAGAAGAAAACAACATGACACTCTATAGACTTTTCGTAGATACGCTGGCATAAAAAATATATATACAGACAAACGCATAAAGTTTGTAAGCATCTTTCCTTTACTAAGAAAAAATATTGGAGTATTATTTTAAACAAGTAATTATTTTTTCCTGTTCTTCTGTATTATTAATTGATGGTTTATTAGAGTTATTTTGAAAGTTATCATCGCAGTCTTTTTCATTTCATATTTTACTATATAACGCTATTACTTAAAACTAGTTTGCTGGATAACAGCAGCCCTCCAAAACACCATCTGTGGCTCAGAAACACAAATAAGAAAGTAATGGAAACCAGGGCTATTGTAGTAAAGTAATGAGTAGATTGTATCATAAACAAAAAATCAGAAATTACTTCTTATTGAGTAAACTAATCATCATGAACTTTAAAGCTGAATATACATGTTTTTAAAATGAAAGAATCTGTTTCATGGGTTTTTTTTCCCCCTTGGGACACAATGTTGAGATTAAGGGAAATAGTAGGGTGCAAGATTTAACAAATATATAAATCTCTGGCCTTTTAATACATAAGTAGTTTTGAAGATCAAAAGCAACTATACTTATGCTGATTTTTATAGACCTGATACAAGCAAGTGTTGAATATGGCACAATTCTATTTTATTATAATTCCATTAAAATGATTTTAAAAGACACTCTCAAAATTACGATAACAGTATTTCAAGAAATATAACATGGTAGTGGAGATTAGCTAGCCCTAGAATACCTTGGCAAAAGTGTTCAAGTAGCAAGAGTTTTTCTAGTCTTATGTCCTATATACATCTGTTAAATTGCTCAGAGATCTCATTAAATAAAGCTAATGTACTTGTAAAACAGTAGGGAGAGACAGTATATCATTGTAACTGTTAGAAAGAGCCATTCTGGCAAGGAGGGAGCCAAGAAAGCTAGGTGTATGCTGGTCAGTGTAGATGTTTCTAGGCCATAAATCTTGGCCCTTTCCTGCCTAGTTATTGTGTATTTCTTTAGGTGAGAGATTGATTGTTGCAATGGAAGATGAATTTGCCCATAGACCCTTTCTTTTTTTTTTTTTCTTCTTTATACTCCTGATGGCTCGCCAAGGTGATAATGCTTTTCTTCCTGCAATCATTTGTTTCAGATTAAAAGCATGAAACTGCATGGAGAAACATAAGAAAGCTTGTCTCTGCAGTCGGGCAAAGATGAGGGCATGAAGATGTATAACTGTCCCAGGTGGGAGAAGAGTACAGTTTACCCCCTCAGGGTTTGTAACGGCTTTGTCTGAAGGAGAATGAAATAGGGTAAAATTTGAGTAAGAACCCTGGCACTTCTTTATTGTGCATTTTGACAAGAGTATTTTAAATTTTTTTTTAAAGTATTGCTGACTTGTGCAACAGTGCTACTAAAACATTCCTTACCTCTCTATTTACTGCTAAGCAAATCACCTAAGAACTGCACCCATCTATGTTTCCCATTGTTGCCTGCCCCCCCCACCAGGTTGCCATTTATAGTACATACTGAACATGCAGGGGAATACTTTTCATGAATATATATAGATGCTGAATTTATAAGGATCAATATAGTCACAAATGTTGTACAACATGTCAGGATATCATAAAAAGCAGGCAGTTCTCTATAAAATACTAGCTTAATCTTGGAGATTTTAAAGCCTCATTAAAATGTGGATAAAGTCCATATATGGAATGGCAGCATTCAAAAGGTTGAAGTTGTATATCTGTGGTACAGAAATTTTAACCATTACATTTGAATGTCAGTCGGCTCATGTGATCACAGGTGATATTACCATGGAAAGAGTTAAAATGATGAGATTCATCGAATATATCATGTAACCCCGTGGATTTGTTGTAAGGTTTAGGAAGTGCGATGAATAACCCTTGGCTCTTAATTTATGAAATCTGAGATTCTAAACTGAGGATGATGATATGAGCATCTCATAACAGTCAAATTTTACATCACAGGACTTCCAGGCAAACTTTATAACTTCTACTAAGAAAAGACTTCACCGCTTAATTAGTCAGAACAATTGGGTAGCCTTTGGGCAGAAAGCCTTTCCCTGTATTGATAGGGTAATGAGAGAGTGTGGATGGGAACCTAAGTGTGAATAGGCACTTCTGGAAAACAAGATGAAGTGTCTGTAGCTGCTAGCAGCTTTAACACTGAAAACTGCAAGTATTCAGGTTCTTCCATGTTTATGTAATATAGCTGTTTCAGCTTTGCAGGTAGTTTATTTTTACTGAAAGGCAGGGTTTGATCCTTCTTGCCTTGTTGTTTGCTAGGTCTGTGATAATCTTAATAGCATGTTGTATGATCTGCTTAGCAAAGTTATTTGGTGGTAACAAATATAAGGATGCCAAGTATTTTTCCATGGAGAAACTTTGAAAGTCAAGCAAATACTTTTATCTTGACCTTTCTGCAACACTGCCCCATATTCACTAGTTGTCAGCACATGTTTGTCTGGAGTAATTCGTCACTGCCATCCGTCACTCCTCTGCCATTCCCATCAGTCCCATTATCTGGGATCAGGAGAGAGCTGAGGATGTAGCCTGAAGGATCATTAAACCTCAGCTTCCAGGTATTGCAGGTAGTCCAGGTGGTCTGTTGTTATTTATAATAAAGAAACAACACAGCAGAACTGCCTGGCAGTGGCCCATGAGGCCTAGAGAAAGGACAGGCTGAGGGATGTCATCACTGAAGGACAGCTAAAAGTGGACTTTCTTTCTCCCACACTGTAAGCAGAGAGGATTTATTGAACATCTGTTCAGTACATGGCTGGGAAGATTGATTAATTTAATTGCTCACACTTTGCTTAAGTAACATTTGAATACTTAATGTCAGGTTTGAAGGATATTACAACACTTGTGCACCTTTTTAAAGAGGCAGTGTATCTCTGGTTTTTTTTGGTGTCTTTCAAAAGAGTCAAAATGCATCCTGAAATCTAGTTTGCAAGACATCTGGGAAAAGTGGAGCAAGTGGGAAAAGCTGCTTCCTTTAATAAATGCAACTAGTTATTTTTCACATTTTGCTCATCGTGATAAATCATTAATGTAACGAGGCTGGATCATCGTTACGGAATAGTGGCAATTCTCCCTCTGGTATCCAGGGCAGAGACAGTTCAGCATTTTCTGTATTTCTGTGCCCTTTAACACAATATCATGATCATATTGAAGAAGGAGATGAGCTAAACCCACAGTAATTTATTGCATGTTTGCTTCAAAGAGAGTATTTGGGAAGAAATTGCTGAGATCCTGTCCAAGAAACCTGTCCCCATATACTAAGAGAAAAACATTAAACAATGAAATATTAAGTGTTGCTTATCTCTACACATTTTGCATATATCTGATTAGTTTCTCAGCTGCACAGCTCTGAAAAGTTTATCACCAGTCTGACCAAATATGATAAAATCCAACTAAAAGTATTAATGGGTGTGTAGAGTATCTGGCACAGAACTCCAAACCTTTACCAAATATAATGCAGTTAGCCTTATTTTTAGAGCAGCAAATGTCAATATTATTGCCTATACATCTTGTAGCAATGTCTGTGACTACTAGTAAATGCTTATTGTTTAAAGACAAAGGTGAAGCTTGTTGTTTTGCTGCAGCGTAGAACTGGCTTTGCATTTGTCACCATCGGATGTTAAACTGAGAAAAAGCAGACTGACAGACAGTGGCTTACGTGCAAAGACTGATTCTGCATGATTTTTTTCCACCCTACAAGTGAATCTTCTTTTTTTTTTCATCCTCTGTGCTCTAGCAAAGATATTCTTTGATCTTTCTGTACAGCAGTTCATTTTAAGTTTGATATACAGTCAGATATTCTATTAGATACAAGATCTTTAAATATTTGTCTTACTTTGTGTGCAATTTGCTTTGGAACTGTTAGTCCAATAAATAGTAAATGATACTAACTTAAATAGCCATGTATTTTTATTGTCAAAGATACCATATATAATGTTCTCACAACAATGCTTGACTCTGAGAGGATAGGGATTTAACACTGCTACATGACTAATTTACTACCTTCAAACATAAAAAGGAAAGCCTGGAGAGAAAGGCCTCATATGAAGCTGCATAAAACAGAGCAACAGTATCATGTAGTGGTACTTAATAATGGTACTGGCATTTTGTTAGCATCTCTACAAGAAAAAAATTGTTCCTAGAGAATGATAATCTACAGTCAAATCTGATTGAAGTCAAAAGAAACATTGGCTGATTTCTTTGAAAGATGCCCGTCTGTCCCTGAATTTGACTGTACACAATACATCCTGCAACAACGAGTCAGATTGTCAAGGCCAGAACCAGGTGCCTATGTTACTTGTATCCTTCTACATCAGTCATACTGTAGGGAGCAGACAATTAATTCTGGAGCAAAATTGAAAGTCAGAGGCAGAGTGTGAAAGAACAGAATGACAATAATAAAGTGCCCCTGCCTCACATTAATCTCCCTCACTTCAGGGCTGTCAGAGGCGGCCTGGCGGTGACTAATGCCAAGCTTTGCATACAGTGGTCACAGACATGAGCAGCATGCTCCCTTTACAGCATCCGCGATTCGCTTTGTTGAGTTTTTGACTCCTGCAGAATCATTGAAAAAACATAGCCGCTGGTCATAGGTAGCAGGACAAAGTTCCTTCATCATACACCTATTGATCGATGGGCAGTATTCCTGGGCTTGGCTCTAAAAACACAACCAAAACAAAACAAAAACAACAACAAAAAAAAAGAAAGCAAAGGAAAAAAAAAAATGAAAAGGGATCCTGACAAATGCAGGGAGATTAAACTAACTTTCTGAATGGATGGTCTCAGCAGATATGCATTAACAAGTTTGGCTTTGAGGAAGTGCACGTTGTGTGCAAGTCCAAGCATCAAGACAAAATGATCTTGCACCTCTATAGACACACTAATCCATTAACATTGCAAAAGACTTGGATGCACATTTGGGAATTGTGTTCCATTGATTTTATTGTCATCTTTTTGCACAAATAGTAAATAGGCTAACATTTAAGGAACAGTGTAATTATTCCCGAAAAGCAAGACATCAATGTAAAGTTTATTGTTGTAGGCCAGACGTTTTGACAGGAATACTGTAATATCCCAGAGGTGTCACTGGGTTACTGAAAAGGTTAAAAATTGGAGCATTGTCGAAGAAGAAAGGCAGTAACAACAAACAGCATTCAAAAAATCATAGGCACTTCTGTAGGAAAGTGGAAATGTGTCATGTAACAACATACAGCTTCTGTAAGTGGATTGCTGCTCTGAGGAGGAAAGTGAAACACACCTAATAAAAATGCTTCCTCCACTATCAGTGTCTCAAGGCTCGCTCTCATTATTTAGATTGCAAAAATAACTTTCAGGTTCCTCCTTTTATTGTGTGAGGATCCCACACATGTTGACGTGTTGTGGAGTTTGATAGGGCTGTGTTTGAAAATTTCATTTATCTTTGATAACTGTGGGAGAAAATTCTCACACCAGACCCTTCTTACTAGACTGTGCTGCTGTTGTTTTTTTTTTCTTACCAGCCATGTGTATATATGCTAAATCAGGAGGACAACAGTAGTTTTTATAGAGTGTTATTGGACAAGGAGAAAAATACTTGTAGTCTTGTGTTATACTTGACTGGTAGAGAAGCATTCACTGGAATCTGAATGAGAAGAGGGAAGGTATGTATGGTAATTTATTGTAGGTAACCAAGAACAACACGTTTTATGTTTAAGTATATTGTTTAGCATTCTAGAGGACTAGCAAGGAATCACGTAGGTCCTCTTGTATGCTGCATATAGTATGTTATAAGGTCAGGAATTGAAACATATTTACAGTGAAATTTTGAGTCTATACACTATCGAGAACTGTAGGTTTTCATTTGTTTGGCACGGTTGTTTTGTTTTTAATAGCAAATTTCTTTCTACTAATAGCTACCCAATCCAAGTTTTAACTTAAAACATTTTCACAGCATTTCTGATAGTTTTTTCAACCTACTCAGTTGGGTAAGTAATTGTCTTCTCCTCAACAAGATAATAGGACATATTAAAAAAAAAAGTCTTCATCATGAGCCATCAGTATGGTTTGGACCTAAGCACAGTTCTTTAGTACTTTTTTAACATAAAGGAGGAAGTCTGTTATCTAGCAGCAGTGACTTTTATCTTTCACTTGGATTAGCTATTTCATGTGTTGCAAAACATATTTTACAAGCATTGTGCAAAAGCATATGATGAAGTATGCATATGGTATGTGCCAGATACTTCCAAGCATACTGATATGAATACATTTAACAATATGTCAGTCACTCACCTTGGGGCTCCATTTTAAATGTCATTCCAAAGTCTAGGTTATTTAAACTGAAAACAGTTTATGGTACTGATGGCATTTTGGGAGGCTGGTGAAAGGGCAAAGACAAAAGCCACCTTGATTTGTGCATTACCTGCTAGGTCACTCATTAGAGGTTGTTATTCAAGTTTCTGCTGGCAGAAAGAAGGATGGCTTCAGTTTTATCCATGTAATGCCACTACTTTCTCAGCTAGTGAGTTGAGACCTAACTTTTTTGTTTTTAATCTGTTCATGGATAGTCCTGTTTTCTGGTTCCATAATCATCAGGGAATGCAAATGGTCCCAAATTTAATCTGAACTGCAGACCCAGAAGATGTTCCATTAAGTGGTGAATATGGCATTCTCTACCTTACATCCACTACCTTTGGAGTTTTTCAAATGAGTAGGAAATCTATTTTTCAGAGCTATGTAAAATGTGTGTGCAGCATAGTAGTTCTGCTAGGTTTGGGAAGAGTCACAGTTAGGGAGCTGTCAATCGAAACAGCATTGTTCAAAAGTTTTGAATAAATAATCGGTGTGTGAATCCAGCTGACCTAGATGTGGAAGATCTAATTATGTCAGTGCTGCATACTTTTGAATGCATCTTTTTTTTTTCTTTGTTGCCAATACTTTCATTCTGTTTCTTTTTAATTGACTAAAAAAAAAAAAAAGAAAAAAAAAGGAGAAAAGGAAAAAGTGATTTTCCTATCTTATTCTTCTTTAGGTTTGTAGGGATGCAAGATGTCTGGCTTTCTTGCCCTTCTAAGATAAGAAAAAAGATATCTACACACCTGGAAATGCTGGGTTTTGTTTTACAGAAACCCTGAACAATTTAGGTATAAATGAAAGAAAAGCACTTCAGTTGCTCAAGCAAACCAACATTATTATACAGAAGAAAACTAATGAATCTTGCTTTCTGCATGCTCATAGAATATGTGAGTTTTGCTGACCTCAAAAAACATTCATCTTAGGAGGCTATGAGGACAGGAAACTATTCCCAAAATTCCCACTGAAGGTGTTTCATGTTGCAGCATACGCAGCTGTTTTGGCTGTTAGCGGGGACAGACTGCTGATTCCATGACCATAAAATCTGGACAGAAATCGGGGCACAGAGACTGGTTTTCCTTCAACCAAAATGAAAGAGCCTGGATTCTATCCTTCAGACTGGAAGATTCAGAGTTATTTAGCTGCCTTGATTTCATTAGCACTTCTGTGCATGGAACCAGGCCTTAGTATATTTATGTATATTTTTAAAGGGAGAAGAAAATAATGCAGTTTCTCATATATTATCCATTAAGGATAGAGATGAAGAGAAGTGCTATAACATGTTGGAAATTAACATATTTGCAAATAAGTATAGTTTAGCAGTAGAATGTATTAATACTTACAAAACGAATTCAGGAAAAGTTGTATTCCTTCAGTGAGGATTCTTACTTTACCATACGTTACCATGCCACACCCAGCTCATAGGGGCATTATTTTAGTATCATCCATAAAAAAGCAGGAGCCCTTTTCTATAATGGGAATTGCTCCCCATCTTCCTGTCATAGACATCAGTTGCTTAAAGTGGTATCTCTTCCTAATGCCCTTTTCACTGTTTCTATATTACTTTTTCCTCCTGATTACAGAGAAATGTAGTGAGCTACTAAACATGTAGCCACCTTTCAAAGGGAAGGCAAACCTCCTTAGATATGATTGCCATGTTACTGATATTTATGATACAAATAAGAGCGATCTCATGTGATCTTATCAAAAAGTAGTAGTCTTTCTCAACTGTGTTTCAACCACTTCTCTGCATTTTTCTTCTTAAGCCCCTTGGTGTGGTTTACAGGCATTTATATTGAACTTTCTCTGATTAGACACTAATGAAGAATTCAGAAAAAAATATCTGAATTGGTAAATATTTATTAAATAAAATGTCAGATCTTAGGACAGTTCAGGTGGGTAGGAACCTCAAGAGGTCATCTAGTCCAATTTCCATCTTAAGCTGTTGCTGGTCTTTAAGCATTCCTGGAACTCATCTAAAATGCTGAACCTGGTTCTAATGCTACATTCAAGTTCTTTACCGTGAGGGTAGTGGAACACCTGAAGATATTCAGAGTGAGGCTTGACAGGGCTCTGGGCAACCTGATCTAGTTGAGGATGCCCCTCCTTACTGCAGAGGGGCTTGGACTAGATGACCTTTGGAGGTTCCTTCCAACCCAGACCATCTCCTGCAATTCATAGAGCAGGAGTATTCCATCTGCATAGAGGAGTAGGAAATCTTACATATGAACAGCCTCCACATCACTCATAGTTTTATTGAAGAACATGTCTGCAACAGTATTTGTTTGTGATGAAGGTTTTTAGCTATTTGTCTGTATATGTTATCAGATTAGCCAGTTCCTAAACCTGGCAGTCTCCTCAGCTGAAATTTTCCTGTACTTAGTCAGTTCTGGACCATAAATCCTTGTTGTGAGGTTCTTGCTTGTGTTCTCTGAAGTATAGAAGTTAATTTTGTGTGTACCCACTCTATTACAGAAGTGACTCAGTTTTAGCTAGATATAACTCTAAACAAAGAGCAATCTTCTTTTTATTTAATTCCATTTGCAAACAAATTATATCAAGATATGAATGAGGATGAAACAAAAATGTAACTTTTTATAGGCTTTCCCTTTTAAATGTAGGCCTCTTTTTACAATAGAGCGCTGCAATGCTTTTTAGATGAAAATAGTTTACTCTGGTATGTATAAAATGGAAATTTGATAGACAGAATAAGCTGCAATCCAGTCCTAAACTATAGATTTTCAAGCAGATTGATGCAACAAATTGTTAGCAAATAGCAGTTTGCAATTTGATGCTAATTAGACATAAGGCAAATATGTGCCATGACAAATTAGCAGCAAACCATACTGAAAAGGATTAGCAAGAGCTGGCACAGAGACTGCTCGATTTTGCATACTTCCTTGTCTTAGTCTAGGAGGTCTGAGCCAGTTTTCTTTCTCTGTAAATAGGAAACCAGAGCAGAGATCACAGGCATGCTAGAATGCCTTTAATTGCATATTTGAAATGTTTTAACTCTCTCTTAATCCCATGGAGGCTTTTCTCCATACCACCAGCTTTATTATCCTGGGAGATGATCAAGTACTTTATCCATTTAATATTATAACTAAATACTATATTATGAGGTAAGTAACTCATAGGGTTATTTACTTTAGCAAGTCTATTGTACTTATGGATATAAGAAAAAAGGCCTGTTCTTATTCAGAACACCTTTGCTTATCTTCCTGCAAATGTTTTTCAGCAGATTTAAATAGACATTACATTAATATATTAATTTTTGCTAGAGAGAGTATTTTCACATTTCTTTACTGATGCGCACAATGCCTTTGTTGTAGTCTAGATCAATCTCCTTATGATATCCAGAAGTGATAATGCAGTTGTGTTTTCAAACCAGAGTGGAGCAGGCACGTAATTTTTAACCCAATTATTCAGACATATGCCTGAGTAAAAGCATAGCTGTATGACTTCAAATCCAAAGCAAACTGCTCTTGCATCTCTAAAGAGTGAAATAATTCTGTTAAGATCAAGAATACTAAACAAACCCCACAGTATTAGTATTAAATTTTGGCAGTTTATTCTTCTTTTATGTGGTTTGTTTATTTCTTAAATTAAGAGATTCTGAGGTAGACCATTACTTTCTTCTCAAGCTTTCAATCATGTTTGCTGATGTGTACTTTGCCAGTTTGAGTACGTAAAATGCTGTGCTTCTACTTCAAGGGATCATTCAGTAAATCAGGAGTTCTTAAATACTGGTTCCCTTTCAAAATCTGAGATTCTAGGGTGTACAAAATATTTATCTTATTAGCTGATCTAAGATGGCTGTCTAAGATGCATATATATATTCTTTACATTCCCAAGATTCCTGTGCCCATATATGGATCAATTTTTTAAGAAGAAATAGTTCAAAGGTGCTAAAACATTAAGTGGTTGGAAGCATACACACATTTTGTTAGTAAAATAAATTAAGTGGGAAAATAAAAGATACTTAGCTTCTTACATAAGTCTTGGAGAGAATTCCTCAGAGAATTTAAACTGTGATCAATAACAAGTTTGGCCACAGTGCTGTCTTCATACATAAACACTATGATAGCACATTATTAAGGATTTACAAAAAGGTGATGGAAGAAGTTGTGCTGTTTAAAAAAAATGTGTGTGTGTGTGTATGTGAAAAGCTTTTCTTACTGTTTTCAAAGGCATTTGTACATACTATTCCCATAAAGTATGCGGTCCTGTATGCTGTGGCCCTGAGAAGATCTTCCTAGTATTGTTACGCTGTTTCTCCCTGTGAATATATTCTTCCATTTGCCAATATTTTTGCCCATTTGCCACATCATGTGTGAACGTCAGACAATGATCTTCATGCCAGTGCAAGATCTTACAAAAGATAGTTGATTGGCCTTCTGGCACAGACACATTTCTTGTCTGTTGTCCATGAAATACGTGGTGTCATGTTCTTGGTCAGCAGTTATTTGTGTATATTAAAAGAGTGAAGTGACCTACCAACTGGCAAATTTAGGCTAAAAATAGACCTAGCTGAAAGGTATGTTGCTGAGAATTTTAGGATTACACGCTGCGTATAAATGGTTGTGATTTCCTAAGGGAAAGTCAGTTCTAGCCAAATATTTGCATACGGTATCTTCCCTCACAAAAGCATCAGACATTCTTCTCCCTGTAATGTAGCGCCAAAGCACCCTCATGGCTCTGTTCTATGCTACCTTTTCTGACAGTGCATAAGCAGCCTTTATGTATTCATGTAGATACACTGTCAACCCAGATACTGTCTCTGTGAGCTTGGCTTATCCTTGCTGCAGTGGTGGTGCTGGCAAACCTTTGTGTTAGATACAGGTGTTAAACACCCCCCCCCCCACACCCCCCTTCTCTTTTGATAGAATTAATAGAATGTTCTCCCTTTTCTGATGAGCTTTGTTATGGCTATTAGGTGACTCCAGTCTATACAGTCTGTTCAGTACCTACTACCTGGAAAATGGATTTGGAACACATTGGCAACCTCCTCTGAACCAGTGACCACTTCACAGGCCCATTCCAGTTTTAGGCCTTCTTCATACTGTAGCTAGGAGGATGTCTTTTGGGGGGACAGCTTGAATTTTTGCTCTCCTCTGATTTCTCCCAAGCAGCTTTGGGAATACAAAATGCTTGTGACTTTTTTGAATGTAGATTTGTTTCTAAGTAAGAAATAAAATTTTAAGGGGAGGAAAATAAATAGTTTATGAAAAGGAAACCTATATCACTCTTAAACTGATGGAAAAACGCACATACACAAACCCCAAAACCTACCAAACAAAACCCCAAACCTACCATAAAATGGCCAAACACTTCTTTTATGGTTTTGTGCAGGTTATTTAATCCATCTTTAGAAAAGAATATATATGTTGGAGCAATTAATCCTGTTAAAGCATAGGCATTTTTTGACAAGTCTGTTATCATGGAATTGTTTATATCATAGAATTAATAAGATACATTGTCCCCAGGAAGATGTCTGCACTTCTAGAGACATTCATGGACATCACTATAGAGAGGTAAATTCAAAAGGCCAACTTTTCAGAACTGTTTTCTGAGGTAGTGAAAGCAAAATTTGTATATTTGAAGCCACGTAAGTTGGCATTTGCATGACATATTGCGGATGATTGTACACTTACCTTAGTTATTTATACACATATTTGGGTACAGATGGAATGACAAGTGCACATGTGCTACAAATTAGACTTCCAAAATCCTGTTTGTTTCTGTTCCATCATTGTATGTGGGGATGAGAATGCTGATATGTTCTCTGCTATGTGCCCTGGTTCACAGTAGCTCCAACAATTTTACTTTCAAATTGTTCAAGTTATCCTTATCAATATTATTAGTGTATATAATACAGACACTATGATACAATCTGACACTTTTCCCAGGCATTGAAATATTTAAAGTTGTCTGGAGACTCTGGAATGCCCCTATAATTATGAAACATTTATTGTCTTTATCTGCATATCTAAAATTAAACAATGAATAAAAACAGGGCGGGGAATCTTTAAAGAAACATAAACCATAGTATGATCCTGCGGTAATTTATAGTTGTTTTCTTTTATCTATTCAAGATGCTTGAATTCACTTTGTTAGCAAATACCTCTTGACAAGTACACCTATTTATTATTACTAAGCATCCTTTTTAGGAATGTCTGAAATGACATGTGTATTGTTTTAAATAAGATCATAGAGTTAATTTTTAACTACACAAGCAATACGCCAACAATAGAGTGAACAAAACATAATTAATAGTTTTATGCGATTCGTCAGGATCACTTTATTTGCTGCCAGCATATGCCAAATGCAAAAATGTTTTGACTTCAATTAAAAGTTAAAAAAAAAAAAATGATAAAAAAAATTAAACCTGTTGTCACTGAAAGCATAGAGAGTATATAGTACTACGTGCTGTGTGCATTCCTGAATATTTGCATGTCTACAGGCATAAACATGCTAATGGGGGTGTAGAGGTATACCAGAACTTTGCCACTTTGTTAGCAAAGGATAATGCAACCGCTGTTTCTGCATCCACCAATTTATAGGGAGGCAATATCCCTCTGTCCCCAGATTTCATTCTCCTCTGCAAGAGAGATTTAAAGATAAAGTGCCACGTATATATTTTGCATTTTATAGAGAAGTTGTGATATCACAGCCATTGATAATCCAGCACAGGCAGCCAGCACCAGAACAAGAGGACACAGGCTCAAGCTGTGCCAGGGGAGGTTTAGGCTGGATGTTAGGAAGTTCTTCACAGAAAGAGTGATTGGCCATTTTAATGGGTTGCCCAGGGAGGTGGTGGATTCACCACCACTGGAGGTGTTTAGGAGGAGACTCGATGGGGTGCTTGGTGCCACGGTTTGGTTGATTAGATAGTGTTGGATGATAGGTTGGACTCCATCTCAAAGGTCTTTTCCAACCTGGTCTGGTCTATCCTCCTCTCCCTCTCCTCTCCCTCTCCTCTCCCTCTCCTCTCCCTCTCCTCTCCCTCTCCTCTCCCTCTCCTCTCCCTCTCCTCTCCCTCTCCTCTCCCTCTCCTCTCCCTCTCCTCTCCCTCTCCTCTCCCTCTCCTCTCCCTCTCCTCTCCCTCTCCTCTCCCTCTCCTCTCCCTCTCCTCTCCCTCTCCTCTCCCTCTCCTCTCCCTCTCCTCTCCCTCTCCTCTCCCTCTCCTCTCCCTCTCCTCTCCCTCTCCTCTCCCTCTCCTCTCCCTCTCCTCTCCCTCTCCTCTGGTATGATATTCTATTCTATGATATTCTATATTAATCTCATGGATAATTGGGAAAAAAAAATTTCTTTGTGTGCTCTTCATGCTTAGTTTTGTGGGACTTTTTAAAATTTGTTTTTATTTTTTAGAAAATACTTACATCATGTTTCACAAGATCTATTATTCTTCTCTCACTAGACAGAACTTTATCACTGGCGGTCACTGTGCTGTCTTACTGTCACAGCAAAGGATGCTTTAAATACCAGAGACATGTTTCATCCCTGAATTTGTGGCTGGACAGAGTTTGAGTTTGGCTACCAGTGCCACTTTAATAATTTGAAACCAAAAGCTGTAACCTAAAGCAAAAAAAAGTAGTATGTGTTGTCTTAAGCTCCTATTTAGTAAAACGCTTTAGTGCTTATTTAACTTTAAACATGCCTGAACCATATTAATTCCTTATTAATTGCTGATTTGTTAATTTTAGTGGATTTATTAAATTGAAGACTTAAGAAATGGAGAGCCCCCATAGGATGACAGGGCTAAGTAAGATTCATACAGAATAACTCAACTAGTTCACCTAAGGGCTCACAGCTCCCTGTTTACATAGACACACACTGACATGCATATTTCTGATGTAGTGCACTGCAGCATATGTTAAAATTCTCAGATTGTTTGCAAGCAAGCTGGTACCTTTGATGTGATATAACACAGGTCCGTGCAAACCCCCCTAATGTGGTGAAAACTGTGTGCTCTGCATGAGGTAATGTGGCTGTGTCAGGGCAGTCCTCCATCATGCTCTGTCAATAAATGCTATGGATAATATCAGCAATCTTTGTAATATCGCTAAGACTTTGGAACAGAAATTATGTTCAGCACTTTTGCCTACATTGCTTAATTCTGAAATTGATGGTTAGTTAGGCAGCAGATGGTAGAGACTTTTGCAAATGCATAGTATTTTCAAATTAACTTAAATATGCTCTGTGTGACTGTGCCATAAAGCAGAATAGTAAATTGTATATATGCACTTGTAGATATGCAATGAGGACTGTAACCTTTACTTTTCTGAATGTCAGTCTAAGTTTTGTTCTCTGTTCCATTTCTGGAACATTTCAGTTTGTGAATTTTGTTTCAGCCAAAACAATGGAAGGTTATCTGGATTTATAATGCTAGTGATGGTAATGACAATTTAGAAATACTGACAATAGAGGATACTTATAGTAGGAACAGGGAAATAATGATAAACAATACCTCTTAGACTAATAGAAATATTTGCATTTACTTAGCCATGAACAGCTGCAGAAAAAAATAGCTTAATTCATTAAGCTGTTTTTTGGACCCCTGGAAGATTGACAGAGAATGGAGAACTTGAGCATAGGTAAAAGGTAAGAGGTGACTACCAGAGTCTCAAGATTAACACTGATCTGTTCATTGTATTTATTTGCTTTATTTGTAATGTAAAGGGTAAAGCAAAGGCATGTAAGGAACACAAAGTAAAAGGAATAAAAATATAGTTGATAACATATTTTACTTGGTTAAGTCCATAAAAGCCTCTGAGGAGTTCTGGAGATCTGATACAGGCAATTACAGTGCAGAAATTCAAATATGCTCCGTTTTGACAAATTTCCTTCAATGTAAATTGTATAGAATTATTTACAGTATTCATAACCATTGATTGAATTGCAAATTAGCTATAACTACTTGATAGAAAGAACTCCAGTGAAATTCAGATGCTACTGAAGTCTCTGGGAGTTTTCCCATTTCTTTCATTTTGGATAGGGTTTCCCTATGATCATTATTACTGTAGACAGCTCAATAGGAAATGCTGCTCAGTTCACGGTGGTGGACTTAGTAAACAGAATGTTTGGATGAATAAAAAAACGGGTTGGAAAATAATACTGCAAATGTTATGATACCTGTCAGTGATATCCTCTTGCCTCAAATACTCTATTGAATTCATATCTTTCTGTTAGAAAATGTATACACCATAAAGGATACAGGAATAGTCATGGAATGTATCCAGAACCATAGAAATACTTGCATGCAAAGTACAAACTAGGAGAGTTTAGTTTAAGCGAATGAAAGATGGATAAGACTTCATAGAAAATGAATGATTTACACACAGTAAATCTGATGGGTTTTTTAGTTTGTTTCTTCTTGGCTTTGGCCCATAGGGCAAAGAAAGGGATGTGCCAACAAATTGGAAATTGATAAGGAGAAGAATTTGATGTTTTACAGAATGGGACTTACGGATGAAGAAAGTAAAAAGTGTGGCAGGCTTAGAAAAAAACTCTAAAACCAGACACCCATATTGGTAAGGCACAGGTACAGTTTAATAAAGTACTAAAAGATAAGGTAATATTTATCCTGTGACAAGTATTCATTGAGTCTCCCTTTGGGATCTGGGGTGAGGGATTGAGGACTTTGATTTTCTTTTCAAAAAAGCCTGGAACCTGTTTGTTATGGGTGATAGGATGCTGAACTAGATCTGTAATGCTGTACTGTGTGTGACTTCTGGGTGCTTTCAATGTCTCCTTTGATCAGCATGGGACCACAATTTGGTACAGGCTAGGAAAGTGAGGTTGCCTCACAGAGTAGTGGTCAGGTGCCTGGGTCTTGTGATTGCTCAGTAGGAGAAAGCCTCTGCTCAGTAAGAGGCATGACCTCCTGAGATACAGAGATATGTCTCTGGAATGAAGGAGATTTCATATTCTCCCATTAGAGATGAGGGAATCTTCAGTTTATAGGGGAATCTTCAAGCCTGTAGTGGAAAGCAGAATCTACACTTTCATGTTTATCTTTCGTGTTTGGACAATAAAGTCCTGAAGAAAAGACTACAGATTTTTCTAAACATTGATAATTCCCTGGGCTGGTAAAGAACTTCAGTCTCTCAATGTTCCAGTTTAGCTTTTCAAGTTAAACATTCCAATTCAGTATTTCAAGCAATGAGTTGACTAATGCTTCTGCCACAAAATCTAGCAGAACTGGGTTCATAATATCCAGATGCTTTCAATGATCACTTTGTGGTTGGTTTTAGTTTTCCTCCTTCTTCCTTTTTTCTTTCTTTTTATTTTATTTTTTTTAAACAAGAGGGTTTTTTTTTTCAAGCTTTATTTTTTATGGTACAGTAGATTCTTGAACAAAACAGTAGAAACAGCTTAGAATAGCTAGAAGTGCTTAATGATTAGGGTGGTACACAGCTGAAGCATTACCAGTGAAATAGCTTACTTACTGATTTGTAGCCAGGTAGTGAGCCAATTAGCAGTGCTGGTTATTATTTACATTTCATGCTATATATCACTAAAATTGTGTTCTTGATTTATCATTTATATTGTTGTATTGTCAGCATAATTTATTCAGATCATGCTGAGATACCTGGGAAATTAAGTAATAAAGAGAATAGCATGGAATATTTCTGTATTCAGAGATATTTACTTTGCTTTTAATGAGAATGCATGTTCAGGTAAAACATAGATCACTTAGCTATTTGGTTGGGCTTTTTTTTTTTTAAACAAAATGATTAAAAGTTTATACCCTGTATTTTCCATAATTTAAATGCCTTGGGTTTGATTCTAATCTGATTTTTACAGTTAAGTCAGTCACTTCTGACAGATTATTTTAAACAGCATAGCAGCTAATTGTGCTAACTTAGCTGATTAGTGAGTTTCAGAAAGCTATGCTAGCTGATAGCTCTGTGTACCAACAAAGAGAAAAGCAGGTAAGAATGAAACTATGATATGTTATTGAAGCAGCCAGTGTCCTGGATGCTACTTTAATTTTTCGGCATCTAACTTATATTTTTATTTGAAATCCTTCGTAATTACTTCATTTAAAAAAAAATAAATAAATGAAAAAAATTTGAAAGTAGGGCTGTATTTTACAAAATGTAAGTCTTGTGGGTACATTCAGCTGACCAACAAAGGTGCCACGCTGGCTTTTGAATGCTTTTTGTACTTTCTTTCATTAGAAACGAATAGAAATTTTCTGAGGTCTTCGTACAGCTCCATCTTTCAGTCTCTTCCCTTTAGTAATCTTATGCTGTCCTTTAAAAATCTTTGAATTGTCTAATAGCCTTATGTTTGTTCAAGAGGTTGGCTCTAGTTAAGACTGGTTCTCTTGGAAATGTTCTATACAGGAAAAAAATGGCCTGGTAGTTGCAGCAGATGTGCTTTTCCATTATGACAAAGTTGTTTCTTCATAAATTTATAAAAATTAACTTTTACATAAGGCAATAAATCCATTCAAGGTTATTATTTTCCTTAAGCTATTAAACCCTCCTTATCTTTTTCAGGTACCTTTGCCTTTAGTTTCAACTTATTTTTAAGGACAGCTCTAGCACACGCAAAGAAGCACATAAAAACACTTCTGATCTGTCTTGATACAGGAATCTTCTTAAAGTGACCTTTGTTTAAATATTCTATTGACTACAGCACCTGAATTTTCTGCCAGTCCTGTGGCATGCTTTTCAGTTTTCACAAGGCTGCATCTTCACAGTGACTCTCCTGGGCATGTTCAGACCTGAGAAGTAAATTAGCTCAAGGACCAATCACCAGTAATTTTTGAGCTGTAGTCTTATTTTCTGTTTACTGGCTTTTCATCAATAATTTGTGTATATATTTGGTATGCTGAAATTTGTACATAACAGTTCTGTTACAGGAGGAAATCCTGACAGTGCATCTTTTTAATTGAAGAGTCTCTCTGTATGAACTTTGACACAAGGTGGTGGGATGAAGGTGTATGATTTAGTGATTTGGTAGCAGCATGAATGAAAAATGTCAAAGGAGAAATGACAGTTGAGCTAAAAACCTTCCAAACCTATTTGGATTAATCCTATGCCTTTACAGGAAAGAATTCTGAAGGAAAATGATACCTGTCTCAACTCATTGCTTGCAGTAGAAGGAGCCATATATTTTGTTTGCCATCTCGTTTTACAGACGTACAGCACTTGTGGTGAGTAAATGTTAAGAGCATCATTAGAAATTGAAATCATAGGTGTTCTGTAGTCTTTGAGTTAAGTTCTAAGTGTGATGATTTTTCAAGAGCAGAAGGTATATAGAGTCAGGTGGATTATCTAGAGGCTGAAGAATTTTGTAGAGCTCTAGTAACATTTTTAACCTTATGTTAATAAGTAAAGATACTTCACTTATTTTGAAAGCTGTAGTTTCAGTCAGAAACAGTTAATGAGATATGAGTGCACTTAAGGCACTAAATTTTACAAAAATATTGAAATATAGACTTGAGGCAGGCAGCACTTGCGTGTGTTTGTGTACAGATGATAGAAATGCCTCCTTTAGTTTAGCCATAAGATATGTGAATCAGCTGGGAGTAAGTGACACTCCACTATGCAGGTTTACCATGCATCTGCTATGAAGATTTTTTTGAGGACTGCAGGTTTTCTGCTTTCCACATTTCTCCTGAAACCTCTGTATGTCATTACACAACTGAAACAGAATACATGATGGGCTGTAGGAAGATGCAGCATTATTCCATCTGTGGGAGAAAAAAAAAAAAGATCACTTAACTTGCTCTTAGCTTTGTTATTTGAGATTCACAAGATCTCTTCTCACTTGAAAGATAAATGTCAAGTTCCCACAGAACCCATCCCTTATTCTCTTTAAATATAATGGAAAACATTTGTCCATGGCAGTTAGTGGGTTTTGTATTTTAATGTTATAATATTGATGAAATTAAAGTTCCTTATTTTAATGTTATTTACTACAAAAGTCAATTGCTTAATCAGAAGCTGATTCCTTTAGGCAGAAAATATGCTTCCTCAAATTCCAGGCTTGAGGGGTTTTTTTAAGTTTATCCTTTTGAAGTTGGATAACTTGTATCCTACATCTTAAACTTCACTGGACTCTCTCAGGATTTCATTAATAATATTAAAAATATTAACTCATTTCCAGACTTGTGTGCTCTCCTATGCCATGTCTGTTAACACGTGATATTGTATTGTTCTCAGTTTTCTCAGCTGCAATGAATAGTCAGAATACATCTTGGAGGGCTGAATGACAGCTTTCCTTGATTAGGTCTTTTAATCCTGCTGAAGTTAGCAGTTGTTGGTGATATGTTAGTGGATTATTTTCATGCTGTGTTTCCATGTACATATGGAAATAAATACCTCTTCTGTGAAAACAGTAAACTCTTTCTGGGTTTTGAATTTTCTTCAAAGTACATTGTCTATCATTAGCACTACGCTGGACATCATTTTAGTATCTCTAGATGGGCCATATCTGGCATTCACCTAAGGTGGTATCCTATGTCTTCTAACTAGGGATTAACTATCCATTTGTATTATGAAATCAAATAAACAGTTGACAGAATGCATCATGTTAAATTCATGCCAGTTTTCTCTTGGCTTTCCTCTCCAGGAAAAGCCAGTTTTGTACAGAACAGATTGTTTGCAATCATACACTGTGATTTCATATTCAGCTGATTTATGTTAAATCTGAGTTGTTTGCTCAAAGTTTATGTACTGTTAGGTACAGACTTCATGAAACCTTAACACTGCCAACTCCCCCAAAACACACAAACAAACAAACACAACCTAACCCACCCCAAAAAATAACAAAAATCTCAGAAATAACCAATTCCCTTTAAATTCTTTTATTTAATTAAAAAAAAGAACCCACATTTTCTTCACCTAGTTCTCAATACATGAATTTTACTGTATTTGTTCTCAATCTTTGTTGAATTCAGCCTACACAGTCTGTTGGATTTGGAATGCAACTCAAAACAGAAGTTTAGTTTGAGCTGTTTGGCAGCTACTAAGGAGTTTATCAGAGCAGCTGTTTTTGGAGAGGTGTCCTTTTATTAGCAGATTTGAGAAAGAAAGGTGTCGGTTAGGAATAATCTTGAAAGAGATTAATAGGAGAAAAGGAAGTTTGAAAGGGAAGTTTGCAAATTATGGAAGAAAGTACATAGGACTGTAAGTAAGATAAAATTGTTTGTGTGGACATCATGGTTTTCAAAATTCAAAGCAAAGCTGTGCTAACTCAACTCTGGTAGTGTCAACATCTCTTATGAATGCAAACCAGAGGTTTATGAAGCTGTGGTACAAAGCAGATGGATGATTTGGACTTTAGAATACCTTATCCATTCTTCTTTCCTCCATCCTCATTCTGAATATGTCTGGAGAATTAAGTTTCAGATAAAATAATTGTGTACAAGACATTGCATAATAAAGTCAAAGCTGAAGGAGAGTTTATCCTGTCCATGACTTCTTTTCCTTTATCAGTACGATTCAAGCCTGGATTTCTTGAACAAGGAGAAACAGTAGTTCATGCCTCCTATCGTTACGCTCCCTGCATTGTTGGCTTGGTCTCTTCTTATGCAAAATCCTTCCCTTGCATGCATTTCTAGGACAGTGTGTATTGTACTAAAGCAGATCTGTGTAGCTGAGGCTGAAATCATAGATCAAGTCTTCAGGAGAGGAGACAAAATTTTGTATTTCACTCTACAGTCTCTTATGGAAGAGAATGTTGCCATTAAATTAGATATTGCTAGGTAGTTGATTCTGTTGCCTCCTCTCCTCTCTAGTCTTTCCTATTCCTTCTTTAACAAGTGTAAAGTAAAAGTGGGCTGAGTTTTAGAAGAAACTCAAGCATGACTGGCTCAGTTGCCAAATTCTGATTTACATAGCTGCTGATTAACCAAAAGTTGGTCTTGTTTACAGCCAGCAATTTGGTGCTCAAGTGTCAAACAATTATCTACTGGATCTGTGGAGATCAGTGTTGGGGGGTTGTGGCTGAGTGTCTGTGTAAATATCAACCAAAAGGTGAAATGTCTGTTAAAAGTTACCACTCTCAAACAGCTGTTTAGACATAGTATCATAACCATTTGTATTTGCTATACTCTAGAAATACTGGAAAATATAGAACGATCAGTAGTGGGTTAAATTAGGAAACACTGTATTGTGTACTGTACTAGCTAGGTTTATCTCTTTATCATCTTGTTCTCATTCCAAGAGGAAGTGGAAACTGGGCAGAGAAAGATTAATAGTCACCAAGCAGGGACACAGTGATTGGAATGATGTTGCGTATGTTATGTTGGTTCCAATTATTCCATTCGATAGCAGAATTTAATTGTATACCTGCATTTTGGAGAAGTTTTCAATTTGTCATTCCCTGTGACTAGGTGGAATTTGCTCATTTAGATCAACCCAAATCTTCTTTATCTGGATAATTCTGCTTTCTGTTTAATTTCTGAAGACAAAGTAGAGATTGTGTTTGAGAATGAAATTAGTTGTACACAATGATTTTGCATTATTCTATATGTGGCTATTTATGTGTAAAGAAAGGCAAGACAGGGGTTTGTAGACCTTAGCTTTATTTATTTACTTGAGAACTCTGATTATAATATGATTTTGATTGTGACTGAAGCACGATTCAGTTGCTTCATGGTTCATTATGAGTCCACTGTTTGGCCCTTTGCTCATAGAAGACATCAAGGGTTGAGAAGTGGAATTTTGTCACTGTTCATTAAAATCCTTGATCTTATCCATCTGCTTCTTTAAAGAATGGTTCCATGTGTTGTCTTCTGGGTGTAAAAAACCCCACTACTAAAGCAGTACTTGCATTAGATATTTAATCACTTGTTATTAGGTATTGCTGTCACTTAGCTGAGCAGCCTTCTCCTTCACTGGGGTGTGAATAAGCTATACACTTCCCAAAATTGCTTTAACACATATCTGCTTCCTAGTTGATAGGAAGTAGATTGTTCTTGTGTAATAGTTAAGACCTATATTTTTTGATAGGTAATTGCTGACCCACTGCATTCCTAATTGCTGATTTGTATTCTGGCTTTGTCAACTCCAGAAGTCTTGTAACCATGTTCTGCTCCCCTGTTCGTGGTCAGAGTTTAAATGTAAAGACTTAACTTATGAATAATATTTCCACTTAGAGTGAAACTGTTTAACTCATGTGGCTGCTAACCATTTTAAGAAGGTAACAAACATAACACTACCTTTCTGTTTCAAAAATCATTTGCTAATCTGGAAATTTGGCCCCGCTCAGTGAAGGTCAAATAGACAATATGATGCTTTTGCACTCAACCACACATGACCTGTTCTCAAAATCCAGAGAGAAGGTGTAAATAGGAAGTATTTAGCATCCATGAACTGTGAGCTTATTCTGCCCAGCAGGCTGATGTGCTCTGGATCTAAACAAATCAGTCTCTACTTGATCTTCTGCACCTCATGATTTTTGACATTACCATAAATTAATTTGGATTTTTATGGAGAATTCCCCTAACTGTGGCAAAAACATGGCATGGCATTAGCAGCCTTGTCAGGATTGTGTTAACCGTAAAATTCTGTTTTTCTTCCACTGCTGTAGTTCTAGGACTCCTTTTATCATTTTGGTATTTAAGTCATTCTTGCATAGTGTTTTCTTTTTGTTAAAGCGTCAGTAATCCCTTAACTTATCTATGCAGGAGAAAATGATTGTGTTACCATGTGTGTTTGATTCTGACACAGGGTCTTTCTCAAGTCTTATCACCACAAAGTACAGGAAAAAAAGAACCCTTGGAATAAAAGTCTTTAAAACTCTGACTTTTTTCTAGCCAAGTATTCATGCTATAAAAACTGTTACAGAAAGAGTTTAGTTTTTGTAGTTTTCTGTCTTAACGTATCATTCAGGAAAAGAGTATCTTCACATCTCTTAATGGTGTGATAGCTTTCAAATGTATTGTTGTCTGAACCCTTGATTAAACAAAGTGGTGCTGATTGCAGCGGGGTGGCTAAACGTGGACAGAAGTAGCTGTTGCAGCCTGCTCACTAAGAAGCCATTTATCAAAGTTTTATCTGATTTCAGAGGCATTAGATTTATCAGTCACAGTTTATAAATGGCATGTCATCAGGATCAAACCAAAGCAATACCTTACTCAAGCGCTGCTGTAAAGCAAGTGTAAACATCGTCTGCAGATGTACTGTGTCCTTGCACTAGGAGGTATGTCATGCAACAAATAATCATAGCAACCTTTAGTATTTTGTTTGGTCCTAGAAATATTTTGTTGTTGTTGTTTTTTGCTCTTTACCTAAGGCGAAATTGTTCAGGATTTATCTTTTGGTGAGAAGTACACACAGCCATTTTGTACAATATATAGAAAGAGAAAAATTGAAGGTGTCTGGGCCAGCAGGTCACTGAGCGCCAGGAGGTGGCAAGAGTCCCAGGGGGTGGCAGAACAGGGTCCCATAGCCAGGGCTCATCACCAAGGAGTGGAGCAGCCCCAGCCTGGAGCATGGGGTCACTTCCCTAGGATGGACCACACTGAGGGTCAGGCTGGATGTCAGCCTGCTGGGTGGGGGTCAGGACCAGGCCTAGTGAGAATTGGTGTTAAAAATGACTCTGGAATGACCAGACAGGACCAGGGAGCCTCAGTGCCCTGGTGGTAGATCTTGATCCCACTGAAATGAGCAGTTTATCCAGACTGTTTCCAGACCATACCTATTTATCTCATGAGAAGGGAAGTTAAAAGCATACAAAATAGCACTACATAGTTTTATAGAAAAGTAACTGATGTACATCCAAACAAAACAAAGCAAAAAAACCTACAACAACAACAAAAAAGGGTTTTAAAAAAAGACTGCCTGATCTGAGAAATAAACCGGCTGTATATCCCAGCCTGAGAGTCTTTTGAGTTTGACTGTTTGGGTGATGAAACCATTTGAGATTCAAGTGCAATATGGAAGGAATTTTATTAAACATATAAAAATCCATTTGAGTCTAAATTGACCTTGGTGGTTCTTTAGCCAGCCTAACAGGAAAAAGTGCTAAAGCCCCAATAAGACAGACACCTTGACAACTTGTGTTTTGGGGTATGCTTAAAAATTTCAACACTCAATTCTGTATTTGCAAATTTAAACCACAAATTGTTTATCAAGGGTGAGAAGATAGTTTTAGAACCTTGAAAGCATGTGTAACTTCTTTAAGTGATTACGAAGGTAAATCTTATTGTCTGAGGAAATGTCTTCTGTGCAGCTATTTCTTTTATTGCTGTGCTCAATGTGAAGGCATTACTCATTTAATAAATCCTACTGTATCTCTAAGTCTGTGTAGGCTGATATAAATATCTCCAGTTATGTCATATTACCACCTTTGTACAGCTAATGCTACGCTCTTGATGACTGGTGGCTGATAAATGCAAAACCTCATTTGGCTTGTGAGTGATTGAACGCTAACACTGTTTAGATTTCTTAATATACTTGTATTAGCATGAATAAGTAATGAGCATGCCAGGCTTTTTTGAATATTTGATTGTATCTTTATAATGGATTTGTGTCTCTCTCTTTGTGCTAATGTCATTGTAACTTTGCTGGTGTCATAACTCCAAACCTTAGCAATCGATCTTTATCAGAATATCTTAAGTCAATTACCCTTTCATGGCCAAATTACTGTGTCATAATACTTTTCTTATAAAAGTATTCTGCATATTGTATTTAGGATACAAATAGGTACTAATTCTATCCACAGTATATTTCTCATTTCCTCATTGTAGCCTCTATTAGTGTATTGATCAGTGATTTTTGTTATACTGTCTCTATAAGCATACATTAAAGCTTTGCTTAATCCTACTGTTTATTAATTGACTATATGAACCTTATTACTCAAATTCATCCATCTTTCATGTGCCCTAGACTTCTGCTACTTCTTAATTTTAAGCTGTAATATTTACAGTTTCTGGAAAATCATAGTAATTATAGCATGGATGGGATATTGCCTGGGTGTGCATTGTTCTGTCTCTGCACGTATGAATATATGCTCCTGACCTAAGGTGCCAAACTTACCTGAGTCACCTCTGAAGTGATATTTTTGGTAAGGGAAATTTCAGAACTTGTTCTGTGAATTTCACTTCATAGCAGACTTAAAACACTGCCACTTCATGGCAGATGTTTGACCCATTATGCTAGAAATGCATAGAGAAAATTTGATGTGTGGTGCCACATGTTTTGTCTTTACACTGCATCACTAGTATAGCTGAAACATACATCTAGCTGCTGTACTTCATTACCTGCTTGTATCAGAGGAACCAGTACAAGCTGGAATGCAGGACTACTGGAAGTGGATGTGTCCCTCCCCTTTAATATCAGCTAGTCAAAATGTTTCCAATTTTAAAGCTATATTAATCAAAATTCACTAATAATAATGTAAACTGAGATAACTCTGTGAGGAGATACAAACGGAATTGCTGAATGAGAAGAAAATCCCCACAAAATGGGATTAAAAGAAATTACTCCTACCTGCCAGAATCTAGGAAAGAGATGGTCCTGTTCTCCTATTCTGCTTTTTGGTTGACTGACTTAGTGTCTTTTGGGTTAAAACAAACTTCACACAATCCACTCTGATTCTGAGAATATGTCTTCCTGTCTCTACTACAAGACTTGGATCTCCTTCATGCTGATGACAGACCCCCTTTTCTCTCAGAAAATTTTCAGTCTGTCAAGCTATCCTCCTGTTATCCTCACTGTCCCACTCCAGGGGCCCTGCAGGGCCGAGTGCTCAGGCAGAAGGTTCAGTCTTATCACAGTCCTCAGAGCAATGTAGTATTTCACTTTGCTGCTCACAGAATATCTTAAACATATCTTCTGAAGTCTTTACATAGCAAACTGAAGAAATCCATTGGATTTTTCTCTTTGTCATCGTGTGTCATGCTGCAGGATGGGTACAGCTTCTTGGTCTCATTTGTGTCTGAAACGGGGTAGGATGATGTTAATAATGGTGATTTTATTTTTTTTTTTTTAATGTTATGTAATGCAGGAGATTATTGTGATTGACAAAGGAGAATCTGAGCAAAAGGCCTTTTGCGCTCCAAAGTATTCCCCATTTTTGCTGATAGGAATTAAATGCTTTCTGAATGTTTGGTCATTATTTTCTTTCTATTTCCTTGCCAGGAGAACTCCATGCAGATCCATCACTGTTTTCCCACAAAGCTGAAATGTACTATCAAGGTGTGTCAAGATAAGCCTACAATATTGTTGCAGAAAGCAATAATGAAAATGTCTGGCAATGTCTCTGACTTTCACAAACTTATCAGTGGTTAGTCCACAGATGAAACCTTCTTCACCTGTTTTCTTTTACTTCACCTTCTCTTTGGCTAGCAGTCTCCAATCCCAAATCATGTTCACAGTGTCTGTGTTCCCACTTACCCACCATTTATTTGGGCCTCTTTTCCACGAATCTTTATTCTATGTATTTATGTCTCATTTTTTGGACACAAGCAGCATGCTCGCTGGATCAGCAGCAGTTCAAAGAGAGTTTTGCATGTCTTGTCCTATCAGAACAAGCCATTTTGTAGTTTAGTAGAATTATGTGGGAGAATCAGAAGGGTCACATTTCCCTCTGTTTTTTCACAGAAGAAAATAAATGTGGTATAGTTCATACTCATGCCAAGTACATAATCATATTTTCCTCCTACTTAGGAAACCTTAGCCTCAGAATTTTATGCTAGATGAGCAGATGCATTACATGGGATGTTTTCCAGATTCCTTTTTAAAAATCTGAGTCACTCAGTGTTTGCCATGCAAAGTCCTTTACTCTGTAATAACGTCCTTAGACCATTTGACTACACACCAGGAAACGTGCTGAGCAAATTGCTAGATTGAATAGCAAATTTTTAGTAATGTTGATCATTCAAGTTAACAAAGAAACACGGGCTTAAAAATATAAATTCTAAAAATACAATCTCTGTTTGCAGCTGGTTTTGAAAAAAGCCTTGTAGCCTTGCTTCACAGAATATGCACAGCCATGACCTACGTGGTAGTATCATGTGGGCCAGCTCTGATGATTTGAAGCTTTCATAAACTTACTCATTTGAAAGTTTGATAATCAAAATTGACCCAGTGGATAGTTTCAGAGTATGCCTAATTGGACAAAATTTCAGTATCACCTCCACTGTTCTGCAGCATTTTGTATTTGTTGCATTGAGCACCTCTCCATTAAGCAGGCTGATTTGTGTGGGTACCCTTTTTGGCATGATGTGCTATGCAAGGAGTCATCACTGGGTTAGATTAAAGGTCCTCATCTTTGAGGAGTTATGGTTCAAGTAACATTAAGACATTTACTTTTTGTGGTTTACTCTTGATACTTACTACACAGAATCATAGAATCAATAAGGTTGGAAGAGACCTCAAACATCATCAAGTCCAACCTGTCACCCAAGACCTCATGACTGCTAAACCATGGCACCAAGTGCCACGTCCAATCCCCTCTTGAACACCTCCAGGGATAGTGACTGCACCACCTCCCTGGGCAGCCCATTCCAATGGCTAACAACTCTCTCCATGAAGAGCCTTCTCCTCACCTCAAGCCTAAGCTTCCCCTGGTGCAGCTTGAGACTGTGTCCTCTTGTTTTGGTGCCGGTTGCCTGGGAGAAGAGACCAACCCCCTCCTGGCTACAACCACCTTTCATGTAGTTGTAGAGAGCGTAAGGTCTCCCCTGAGCCTCCTCTTCTCCAGGCTAAACAATCCCAGCTTGCTCAGCCTCTCATAGGGCTTGTGCTCAAGGCCTCTCACCAGCTTTGTTGCCCTTCTGTGGACATAGTATCATAGTATCAGTCAGGGTTGGAAGGGACTACATGTTCAAGAGTCTCAATGTCCTTCTTAAATTGAGGGGCCCAGAACTGGACACAGTACTCAAGGTGTGGCCTAACCAGTGCTGAGTACAGGGGCACAATGACTTCCCTGCTCCTGCTGGCATGATTAAAATTATTCAGAATATTTTTTGTCTTAAAACAGCATGATAAGCATACAGCTCCCAAGAAGAATTAAAAAATCCAGTTTTATACTGCTGTATCCATATACATATCTCTTCTTCCACATCTGCTTTGCATTTTTGTATTTTCTCAGCACTTTCTGAGACACAATTCCAATTGTGGTTTTATTAAGTGAGCTAGAAATAGATTGCACTAGGTGCAGGTGAAAGCAACATCTGGCTTGCTAGGCTTATGATTGTCAGTGAGTAAGGATGACTTTTCTGTCAGATGTAATGTTTTGTCTCTTGTCTTCAGAAAATGAAAAAAAAAAAAACCCAGACTTTTATTCAGGGTTCTTGGGCTCAGAAAGGGCTTTATGAGGGTATACCCTTAAAGAAATTCTTATGTCGTGCGTTCATAAATGCTAACAATCAAAGGATTAAGAAATCTGATCTTTTACCAAAAGGTATAAGGTGGAGATTGTATCCTAGAAATAATATACTCTTTTGTTGGCTACTTAAGGTTTTTAAAATGAAATAGTTTTATTTTTCTTTGAAAACTGTCTTGATGCCACACATTCATAAGCTGGAAAATATTTGATTCAATAGTATATTAGATACATTAAGTTTGTGAGCTAGTGGCTGTAGGAGCTTATTTTATAAATATATATATATATATATCTCAAACTTGTCTGGATGAGCAAAGGACATTTCTCTCAAGTTCCTTGGCATAGAGATTTCTCCTGTATGTGTCCTGATTGAAAATTCCTTCTCCTTTTGATCAGTGAAAGACCATTATTAGCTCTTCTTTTACTCTCATGATATAAAAGCATTTTGGGAGAAGTTAATTAACAATCTGTCCTTTTCCATATTCAGAGGTTTTTAAAATCTGTTTAGTTCTTGGGGAAAGCATATATTAAAATAGAATATTGCATGGAAAAGCCACCTACAGATATTGCTTCTGAGATAAAACACCCCGTAAAGGAGGCATGGGATGTATACTAGGCATTTCCATGGTGATTAGTGTTTTATAAATGCCAGAGATAAATGGTCGCAAGAAACTGCTGCAAACAGCAATAAGTATTGAAGTAAAGGCTTAAACAATCCTTTCCCTACCAGCTTCCTCTTGCGATTCATTTTCTGTGAAACTGCACTTGTGGGCCTACCTGACCAAGCTGAAAAGCTCATGTAGATCTTACATTCTCTTCTAACTACCTGGCACATCTATATTTTAATTTTATTGAAGGTATGTATCACCACTCAGTGGCTCATTTTATATCAATACACTTATTATAATGGTGTCAGCCTTCACTATCAAAATGCGCTCACTGCTTTTGGGTAAAAGTCATAATAAGCCTACAAATAATAGAAATTATAATGACACCTGTCAATCACTGAAGCTCTGCCTGCATGTGCAGTCCTGTCTGGAATCCAGAATCTGTTTCAGATCAAGTCACTTGATTGGCAGTGCACATTGCTTGCTCTGTGCCAGCTGGCAGATTCCCAATAAATCATATAAAGTTGGAATGAGGATATTGTTGGCACCTGTTGAGTACTGTAAAGTCTGTTTTACTTGTAAATTACAGACTATGGACAACTGACCAAAGCCCATACTGCACAGTTGGTGTGGTTTCCTAATTTGCCATGATTGAGCATCTGATTCCTGTTTATTTATCCCGTGATGACAGTGTTGTATGCAAATTCAGAACTCCTCTGTGTGAAAGTCCTACTTTGCCAGTTCAGAACCAATACTTGCATCCCACTGCTTGTCTACCTGTGATGTGTGGGAACACTCTGCCATCTTATGAATGAAAGAAAGGTTTGTAACCTCATAGTTCTCACATTCTGAACTTTCATTTTGTCTGGTGTGAAGTAGCAATAGTAACATGAATGTTTTGCCTGTTTCAGCTTCTTTTTCTGATGCGTTTTTATCTTCATCATTTTATCGTGGGTACCATAAGCCTTATAAGCATGTTCAAAATGTCATGTTTCTGTATAGTTTAATCACTGCTAGGATTTGAAAGACTGTAACAAACCAATCAGTCTTGGATCTTTCCTGATTATTAAACTTTTGATGTGATCACCTTGTAAGCTTAAGGTTTTGAGGCATTAGTAAGGAAAATAAAAATTGCCTCATCTCTTGAGATGCCGACGTGCTCAACGTTAATTTGCACAGTGGATTTTTTTTTTTTTTATATTAAAGTTTTCTGAAGATATGACAAGTGATTATTTCTTTAAGTATGTACTCTATCCATTATTAAATTGATTATTCAAATCTCATTTTAAACAAGAGGCCAGATGGCAATATTCCAGTATTTGTTGCTACTAGCAACCGCAAACCCCAAACTGAATGATTTTTCCATGTTTTCACCGTGGATGAAGGCGTCTCTTCATTTTGTGTGCAATAAAAGGACTCTACTGCTAACCAATTAAAAACCAAGCTTGCTACAGTAATACTTTATAAAAATAATGAAATAATTCCCTGATGCTCTGTTACGCTTGATGACCTCATAACATACGTGATCTATTTCTAAGTTCACTAACTTTGTTTCCAATTATAATTTTTAGTTAGGACATTATTGTCATAAAAGGAAGGCTTTCTTTCTCTTCTTTTTTTTTAACTTGCTCAGATTGTGAGACTCTAATTAACAAGATTATGACTATTGGGAGAAAGTATAGGAAAAACTAAATTAGTCTCAGAACTTAATTTACCTGATGGCTGATACCTGTTATTCAAATGAAAGAGTAAAGAGTAAACTGTAAGGTGACATAATAATCTCATCTAGAAAATGGCAACTGGTGAATGAGTGCTAATGTCTCTTGTGAAGTATCTATGATTTAAAAAATAGGGACACAACCAATATCTAGAACTGACTCCAAGTCTCTTTTAGCATTTAGTAGGTCCACAACTGACCATTTCAGCTAATTAGCTGAAAAATGACAGTAAGGCATGGAACATCTTGGTCTCCTCCTTAATAATGACTTGCTGTGTAACTATAAAAAGTGATGTCAGTATAGCTCATTAATTGGCATCAGCAAAGAGATAATAACAATAATAAAGATAAATATGTAGAAGCAACTTTTTCATGTAATGGGCTGGTTTGCATACAACTGTCTTCTTCATGTGTGTACTTAAAAACTCCTAAATATATGTGTTTCCTAAGTATGTGCATGCTTGGCACTGCAGATAGAAAAGCCAGGTATTTTGATGATACCTGAATGAGACTTTATTTTGGCCATAGTATTAAATGGCTTTGACCCCCATTTGTTTTATTATTTCTTGTTTGTCCTTGGATCCTTATGAAATCAGTAGTAAGATTCTCACTAAGCGTGGTGTGTAGTAATAGCCCATTTTTCCTTGCTTGCTCTTTAGGCAATGGCATTTTTGGTCAATGGCCTGTGTTTCTGCATAACTGTAGGCTTACTATACATTGAGTGTTAAATGTAATTTGTTTCTTAACCTGGGTAGGAGGTGTGAAAAATGAATCCTAAATAACACGTGTTACTCAGATTGGTTAATGCACTGACAGAAGGATCTAAGAGGCAGAAGTAAAGAGGCTAGCCCAAGAAATGAGATAGCATAGACAAATATGAAAGTACCCTTTTATTTATTCAATTTTACAAGAGATTTTAGTAAGTTAGGAAAAAAAAAAATCTCACAACTAACTTTTGAAATAAAATGCTTGGTTAATGATAAACACATTCAGCCTCATAATCCAGAGACTATTTACCCTCTGGTAATTTCAAGAAACAAATATTAGTTTATAAACGCTGTGATGGCAAAATGTACTAGCATCCATGTTAAGTTTCTAATCAAACATTGCAAAAATTCATTAATCAGTATTTCATAGTTCATTACAGTCTGACTAATTTTGAAATCCTTCACGTAGATTGATTAAATGTCTTCAGTATTCAGATAAATGGGCTTTTGTTTTAAGCATCCTTTACTGTGAAGTCCATATTTCTCCAGGATTGAGTTCTGGTAACATTTGACTGTCATGTCTGACAGTTGCCATTTTCCCCCCTTCTTCGTCCTTTGCTCTATATTCTGAATATCTCATTGACCAATTGTAAGAAAAATGTGCTTAAATCTTTTTTAGACATAACAGGTCATAGTTAGAAAGTGCTCCATCATCTACTGTTGTCAGTCAGCAAACCTTCTCCCTCCTCCCCATTTAAAGGATCTTTTTTGCTATGTGAGAATGTGACATACAGACATGTGAACCTGTACCGCAGGTTGCTGATCAAGTCTTATATTACACAACAGAATACATGTGAAAAATGCTCCAGGGGCAAAAACTCAGCTGTGCCTTAGTGCGCAGGGACACACAGCTCTCCCTGTATTCTTAGCCTGCTGCAGCCACTGTTTGAATGCCAACTTCCAATATGGATGAATACATGCAACTCTGTCCTTCTCCAAGGCAGAACTCTCCTCATTGGGGCTCCTTGAGAGAGATTTTGGTTTCACTAAGGCTTGTATTGGGACTCCAAATTTTACAGTTTTATGTGAGAGTGTGACAGAAGAATCATTCATGTTCTGGATAAGATATGACTAAACCTGATTACATAAGCTCAAAGATCATCAGCTTAATCTTTACCCTTGGCAATGGCAATGGCTGCTGGAAATATGTCCAGAGCAGAAATAAGATTGCTGTAGTTCTGAAGGGAATGAACTAAAAATATGCAATCATGTTCTACAAGAATATACAAACATGGAGAGTAAAATATTCCAAATGCCTTAATTTAGTCTGTTGTGTAGAAGAATCATTGATCCTAAGGTGTCTAAAAGGGTGTAATTTGGTGGAAAATCAGCTTTATCCTGGATTATAAATTATGAGGTAAAAGAACAAGAAGAAAAAATTATATGAAAAGGAATTTTGTCTATAATTAATTTCTTTGTGTGCTGGATTTTTTTTCCTCCTCTCATCAGCCTTTAACATATTAAACTAAAAAAATCAACAAAAATCAGTTAAATCTGTCTTATGTGCTGTAGACATTAGTTCAATTTGAATTAATTTGGTTTGGAAACTAAAGTAAACTAAAGGGAATTTGCCAAATAAAACCAAGACAATCTTTGTGATCCCACAGTGATTTAAGTACTTGTTATTCTCATTTACACTGGCAAGTTTGATCTGAATTAGCTAAGAGGGGCTGCACATCTAACAAAGCATTTAACAGAAAATTAAGAGAAAGTGTCTTTATACTGAAACCATTCTTGGGGACTGCAAAAGAATGCTTTCTGAAAATAGTGTCAATGAGCTAATAAGAATTATTCTAAAAGCTTTTGTTAGACTTTGAGTCTAAGCTGCTGACATTAGACGAGGAGTAGCTATGTAAATCCAACTTGAGTTGCCATTATTAACCATTAATCTTAAAATAGATGAATCCATAGACACTGGAATCATACACTCATAATTTAATATAAATGTATTAGACTTGCTAATAATATTCTGCCAAGGACTGTTTTAAGCATCTGCAAAAACCACAGACTAACTCACAGTATTAACATAATTTTAGACAGTATCTGAGTTTGGGGAAATATGTTTTATGTTACAGATTTTCAAAAGATAAAAACATCCTTAAACGTTCTCCTTATGCTTCTATTGTATTTTTACTTTATAGCTGGTGATTTCTACTTTTGACTAGCTAATGGGAACGTATTTTTCCTCTGTATTGCTATTACCTCTTCCTGCTACTTTCCAGGTCACTAATTTTTCTGCTTAGAGTTCATTCTGCTTAGACCGATATGCTGTCTTTTTTAATGAGGTTATTTCTGGGTTATTAGCCTTCCTGTTTTATGATACCTTATACGAAAGATCTAATTGATGTAAATCAAACATAGCTTGCAGAAGAAAATCAAAATGATCTTTTAGATATTTTGTAGGTTCATGTGTATCTCAGAAATTTTGTATTTAAAGGTACTTTTTAGACAAGAAAGTTATATGTGGCTAATAACACAAATAAATCTTTTTTTATTCATACATTAACAGGTTCAAAGAAGTGGAAATTGAAGAAATGCATTGGCATTTTGGTTTGCTGAATAAGCTTTAGATGGAAATTACTCTGAAAAGTATGTAGTGGGAGGGGTTTAATTGTACAGTTCAATAACCTCAGCAGCATTTTTTTTTTTATTGAAGCATTCTTACATAAGCCGTTAAGCTTTAGGTTAATTTTTAGTGTTATTTTCTGGTTGTCTTTAAGAGCAGAGTTTGGAAATACAACTGAGACTGTGCTATACCCTGTTAACACTTTTAAAGGGATTGCCTTTTTAGAATTGTTTTTGTTGTATATTTTGCAGTCAAAAGGGTTGTGTTGTGATGCTACACATACTCGAAGTACATCATTTTCCAGCCCTTTTGCTTGTGGCAATCAGTAGAACCTAAGGAACTTTTGTATATACATTAACATTGTGCTGGAAAGTAAAATATTATTTCTTTTTTCTTTATTCACATTGGCTTTTCCCTCCTTTGCAATGTGATTTATTTATTTTTTTACCTCAGCTGAAGTGTCCTAGTTTAAAGATACATGAGTGACCTTTATGTATACCAATTTATATTCTGTATTACGTGTGCGTGTTTTACATAATACACACACAAAAGACATGTTGTTTCTTGAGCAAATACCCAGCACAATACACTCCAATTTACCTGTCTGTGAATATTTAGGTATGTAGTGCGCTGGGATTTAAAGTTGCTGTTATTTTTTTCCCACTTTTGCCTGTGTCTTTAGGATTGGGGTATATAGCAGTGTCAATCTCTGCTGCCATACTTCAGTTCTATTTAACACACATACAATATTGGTTTTCCTGCAGACAACTGGGACAAAATCCTATTTTTAAGAAGTTAGCATTTTGTGGTTGTCAAAGCCAGACATGCATTTCAGCAAGTACAATTAGATGTGTTAGGTTCTAATGTGGTCACTTCTAGTGCATTGGGACATTGCAGCTGTAAATTAATGGCATTAGTTTTAGTGGCATAGTTTTCCCCAAAGCTGCTGCATCGTTCATGAGTTTCAAAAGTATTGACATTGTTGTTGTTGTGTAAAATGTTTAGTTTGAACTGAGGTCCTTGAAGAGTGTTTCCCTTCTGCACTTTCATGATTTGCACTGAAACAGTAATGAGAAAGCAAATATGTGATTGTTTGGTTTTTTCCCTCCTGTACTAATTCTTTGTATTTCTTAGGTATTTCATTACCTTCAATATTGAAGATCATTGTTGTTCATAACTCGTTGTCTGCCTTTTCATGACATAAGCCCTTCTCTCATGCTTTGATGTAATAGCCACTAACCATCAGAGTGCATTCTGCTGTAGAGTGGAGCTGCATAGCTAGAGTGGAGCTGCATAGCATGAGTGGCATGGCTAGCCACTGCTGCTGTCTTACCCTTGCAGGTCATAGCAGCCTGCAATAGAAGCAAACCAGAACCCAATCAGTAGAGATGCCATAATAGATTTGGCTATTTGTCATACATGAAAGATAGCATCCAGATAATCTTTGTCTCCTGCTTTCTATACTCGTTCTGTTGCCCTGGGCTTACAGAAGACCTCTTTTATTTCTGGTTTTGAAGTTATGAAGAGACGATAGTGTGCTAGTACAGATTTTGCAATATGCAGTGGTGATGAGCATCAAATAGTTTGTTGTGCATCTCCTTAAGGATAAGAATTATGGTAGTTTGTTGCAGTAGAGGAATCTAATCACATATCCCCACAGAGTAGACCGTTTCATGAAGAGAGCATAGATACCTGGTGCTCCTTGCACTGCTGTGCACTGGGAGATGTGTACTTTTTTCTACACTGCAGATTTTAAGAGGCTGAAACTTCAGAAGTGGTCATGTAGCAATTTTGGTCTTTTAAAACAACACAGCAGCTATTCCCTTTCATTTATATTCCAGTCCTGGATATGTGCAGATGCTTTAGGGCTCTACATTTAAATGAACAGAGGATTTGTGAGGTTCAGACACTTTGGGTTTGATTCTTACAGCAGTAGAACAGGTGTGATAATTCCAGAAATCTGCCATGTGTGTTTCACCTGCTGCTAGAAAGACTTTTGTCTTTTGGTAATCAAAGTTTCAGATGAAGTTTTGGACATTTGGAAGGAATCCTTTATTTCAATCTGTTTCTGTTCCTCTGAAGGAAATATTTAAAATCAGGGGCTTGTTTATAAATTCTTTAAAATATGAAAATGTTTGTATGAATGCCTCAGGACTTCCAAGTTCAGTGGTGAATCTTTTTTGTTTGGATACAAAAGAGAGGAAGGTGGTTACCAAATTTACGGAAGTGCTTTACCATTTGCTTTCCCAGGTGTGTGAAATGGCTGGCACTTACTTCCAGGTCTATATCATAACCTAATAAACCTTTAATCCATAAGAGTCTTTAAACCACTCTTTCCAAGTAATTTAAACTGTTGTATCTGCCTGCCTGTAAAAGATGGATGGTATTACCATTCACCTGGGAACTACCTTCATTAATAAATTTGGATGAAATTCCATTCACACTCATCTCTGCCTGATATGGAATTGTGGAGAAGCAGCCAAAGGTGAAATTGTGGGGGAAGAGGAGTAAAAGAGAACATCTAACTTTATAGTAACAAAATTTTCCCTTTAGTTTTTACCATTCTGACATATCACTGTGTGTGGTTGTTCACTCTTACTACTGCAGAACCCAAAGTAGTTTTTCAATGGGCTCTCTCTTGACATCAAATATGAATATTCTTTTCCCTCTCTTGATGGTAATTAAATGCAATAGAAATCATCCTGGACTTGAAAATGCAAGCCATGTTTCAGAACTGGGATGTATACTTTTAGAGTATGCATCTTCTTGTTCATTTATATTTCACGGGCATGTGAAATTCTGAGAATTCTATCTCAGTTCTTCTGTAACTTGTGCACAATTAAATAAAGATGGAAAGGCCTCATCTGGCTGCTAGTAATTATAATAATAGAAATCTAAAAAGCCTCATCTGTTGCTTGACTGTTGAAAGCAAGATTTAGTCATCTGGAGCAGAACTAAAGTCAGATACCTTTCTTTTGTTCAGTCCCTTATTTAGCAGCAACATCAATGCAACATTTCATTTGCTGGTCTGTGAAATTGTTTAAAGTGTGGTTACAAGAGGACACAGTCTCAGGCTGCACCAGGGGAGGTTCAGGCTGGAGGTCAGGAGGAAGTTTTACACAGAGAGAGTGATTGCCCATTGGAATGGGCTGCCTGGGGAGGTGGTGGGGTCGCCATCACTGGAGGTGTTCAGGAGGAGACTTGACAGGGTGCTTGGTTGCATGGGTTAGTTGATTGGGTGGTGTTGGATGATGGGTTGGACGCAATGATCTTGAAGGTCTCTTCCAACCTGGTTTATTCTATTCTATTCTACAATGCCTTTAACTTCAGGAATGCATATCCTTCTCCAGTCAGTTAGCACCTCAGTGCCAAAGTGTATCTTTTGGACCCTACTTATGCTATGTATTTTGCTGTGCATTGTACACACCATACTGTGTATTGTGCTTGTCCTGGCAAGGAGCCCTGTGGGAACCTTCCTAGGCCAACAACATCATGAGTAATCTGAAGGGACTCACAAGTTAGTTGTCTGACTTCTGTGTTGAGTTGTGAGCTAGAATTACCTTGGTTATATGCACTATGAAGACACCAGCAAAGTAAATTTCCTCTTCCAACATGCTGAATTTCATAAAATCAGTAAGAACTGAAATGGGAAAGACTTTGAATCTTTTCCAAATTTGATTGAAATTGTCCAAAGTTTAGATGGTTAGTGGCACCTCAAATATAGGCAGTAATGATTGCAGAAGCCTTGATTTCTCAAGGAGCAAGGATTTGCTTTAGAAAGTTTAGCAAATAGAAATATTCCTAAAACTTTAGAAAATAATTTTCACTGCCCTTGATTGACATCTGCTAGAATGTGATCACTTCACCTCCCTCCCCACTCTGCATTCTGCTACAGAAAGGACAGGAGAACTATCCGATGGGCATGTAAAACTGTTTATTTTAGAACGTTGGCATCACTAATTTGGGTTCACGTACAAATGATGAAGGCTCAAAATAATTATGGCTTTCATATGAAACCAAATTCTACTTTCATTGAGTTTATACACTTTGTGAATAATTTAAATTTTCTCAATATTTTCTAAAGCTTTCTATCAAAGATATTGAATGGGCTACATGCACCATGAATATCAACTATTTCTTCACCCACCTACTGTTGGAATGTTATGGATCAATTTAGCAAGGGTGTTAACAACAACCATTTTTATTCCCCTTGCTCCCTTTTCAAATCCCAGAAGATCAATTCTTATGTAGTCAGTTCAACATGTAGATGACCAATTTATGTTGTAATTCCTAAAACAGTATGTTTAGAATTTATGCTAGCTAGAGCTCAACAGTGCTGAGCATTCCTGAATTCCTATTCTTCATTTGCATGTGTTCTGGCAGGAAACATTATTCTTTTTAGTAAACCTGTCTTTCTAAAGTAATTAATTTGTATTTGGAACTTAGAAAATATTTTAATTAGAAATTAGATTTATGCCAAAATGTTTCCTGAGATCCCAGATTTTCTTCCTGGTTTATATTGTGTGTACACCTCTTCAGAATGCTGTAGTAAATCCATGGTCAGGTAGCATGTTCTGCAACTCTTAGAGATACCTTGTGAAAGTCAATTCTACCTACTGGTTGTTGTTTTCAAGATTAGATTGGTTTATAAATTGGTCTGCAATGTGAATTTCCTTCTCTATTGTGCTCTTTCGTTAAAAGCTGTCTTTACATCATGATAAAACTTTCCTTTAAAAAAGAAAAGACTTAATTTCATTAATCTGTTTAGCAATACCAATATAATGAGCCATAATATTGATTTTTTAATTTATTTATTTTTTAACTCAGGATTTAAAATCTCTATTTCTTTCCACAGAATTAAATGCTTCAAACTTATACTCAACCTCCTTACCGTCCCCTCTTTAATTTAGTTGTTATAATTAGGCATTAACTGGTGTCGGTGGTATAGCCAGTTACAAGCCATTCTGTTCTGCTTGTCTTGATTATCACAGTTTAGATGTAAAGTAAATTAGAATGAAAGACTATACAGTCCAATTACAGATAAAAGCAGCAAACTCTACTGCTGTAATTAGATGCCAGTACTATTTTTCTTAGATTTTCTATCTCTGAGGGCATTTCTTGTAGCTACTTTACTGAAGCTAGTGTTTAAAGATATTATAAATGCCCAGTGTCTTTATGGAATCATCTTTGCTCCTTAAACTTTACATTGCCTGTTCCAAGGTGCAGGATCCTTGCCTGTGTGGTCCTTGTCCATGATACATTTTTCTTTCACAATAATGTAATGTGTTATCCATAGTATGAGTGTGTAGACCTTAATGAGTAAGAAATAGCATCCATGGGTTTAAACCTTTTCATTTGTAGCAGGGAGGAGGGACCTGCTTCTTGCCATAGCGTCAGATCACACCAGCCATTTCTCCTCTGTCATGGCAGAGGTAAGAGTGGATGTGCTGAGGGTTCTGCTGTATTCCACCTACATGACTTCTTCACCAGAGAGTATTAGGATTCATGAGTCACCTTCAAAAGTCTGCTGTGAACCTGAGTTTTTGGTGTACCGCATTGACAGTCACAGGTTTGAAACAGCACCTCTGAGAATTAGTCATTACAAAGAGTCTCCGCTTCAAGGAGTTCAACTTGGGTTGTTTGGCAAGGTTGTTCAAGTCATTCCAATGCATACTAAGTACTACAATTAGTGATTATAACTATTTTATGTGTTATGCCATGCGTAGTGTTTATTATATTATCAATATTTTACATGCTGCAAAATTTGAATGAGGGTAAGATTGCTGAAGAAATAATGTCTTCGTATGATTTGGATGTTTTTTTCAGGGATAACATTTTACTAGGAAATAAAAGAATTGTTGTTTTGCAACTATTGCAATTCTTCTTTTTGTTTGGGTTTTTTTTTTTAGTTGAAATAATTGAAATGCCCTTCAGCAACCGATGATATGTATTATATGTCACTGAGTATGCAAAGTGTTATTATGTGAAGTCAAAAAATACCATTTATACATGAGAAAACTTTCAAATTAGTACAAATCCTTATCAGTAAGGGATAGTGGCAGAAAAGATCTTCGACATGGAAAATGAGGAGCATATTACTCATTATGTGCAAAATTTGCAGAGTACTGTCCAGCTGCCTGGATTTTAGGTCAGCCTTGTGTACTCTTTCAACAGAAAACTGAACCTCTGGAACAGAATTTGGGAATAATGCTGTACTACTATTGACTGAAATGGCAGCCACAACTCCACCTGACCACTTCAATGACATACTTGAAACATCAAAGACATCTAAATAAGAGCTTCACATTGGACTTTGCATTGTCTGGAGAACTTGCATTGCAGAACCACAGAATCAAAATGGTAACAGTTGGAAGGGATATCTGGAGATCATCTGGTCCTACTCCCTGTTAAAGCAGGTTCACCTACAGCAGGTTGCCCAAGAATGTGCCCAGGTGAGTTTTGAATCACTTCAGAGGAGACACTACCACCTCTCTGTAGTCTGTTGCAGGGCTCTGTCAACTTCAAAGTAAAGAAATTTTTCTTTATGCTCTGTCACTAGGAAATCTAAGTAGGATAGGATACAAAATCTAAGAAATTTTATGTATCATCATATTAGAGACCATGGTGTTATAGCTGGTAGTAAAAGAGATTTAGAAAACATACTTGTATTATTGGTGTTTCTCTCTTACCTGCTGTGTTGGAGTACCATTTTAATGTACTGCTGAAATGGAGAATGCTCATGTTATTTGATTCTCTTAGGTAAAGTTAATTGGTAATTTAAGCTCAAATGATACACAAAGAACCATTTAGTAAGTTTCATTTTTCAAAGCAATGTTAAAACTTCCAGTTTCACAGCAAACGTACAGAACATTATATATGTTGATTTAAGGAGATTCAGTTTTACTTGATTAATTTTCTAAAGATCATTTATGGTGTAAGCAAAGCATATATTTTCTTGTGCAACTAAATTGTTCTGACCCTTTGCTAATTTTACCTACAATTAGTTTGGTGTAATTATCATGGCATACAATTTAGTCTGCTTCCACAAAAAATTATTGTTCATGGGGCCATAAAACTCTTTAAAAATTGCTTAATGAGCAACTCAGCCATGAGTATGTCTTAGAAGATGAGAAATGCTATTAAATATGTAGAACATGAAGATGCAATATGTGTACATTGTGCATAACAAACTTGGTATAAAACCACCCACCCCACCCCCCAGACACTCTGCACATAGAAAAATAACATCAGGTTACATTATTATGACTGTATCTAAACTTATGAAGCTGAGGTAAAATGACATCTGCAAGCTAAATCCTGGTAGGCTTAAGTTTTCCACCTTTCTTTTATTGGGGATGGGATTTGTTTTTAATTAAAACGTTGGCATCATTCATATGTAGGATTTTGGACTCAATGACCTACTAATAGTTAATGTAAAGCTGCTGTCAGTGCTTCCAAAACCTAGGAAACCTACATGCCAAGCACCACACACTGAGATTTTGATTTCTTTTCAAGTATAGGAAACTTCTGCCAGACTTGAACCATTTATCAATCCACAAACAAGGATCAGCCCATAGGAAGAATATTCAGATACCTGTATAGCATTTGTACTTTCACCAGGATTGTTCCACATCTTACTTTTGCTCTGTAAGTCTACAGCTTCTAATTATTAATACATATTCTTTGCTCATAAGAGGAAGCAAAACACATTTCTTCTTTCATCAGTTCTTACAGAGACTGAGGCAATGTTTTCTATTTTTTTTTTTTCTCTGTAGATAGTGGTAAAGATAGCAAGACTCACTGAAACTTTTTTCCTTCAGGTGAATAAAAAAGGAAAAGGTGGCAGTAAAGGTATCTGCAGTTTTACAGTTATGGCTTGAGGGAGACATTGAACTCTCAAATTTTTTGACAATTAATCCTTTCTGTGCAAGCTGAAAAGTTACAGAGAAAGTGAGAAAGAAACAAATTCTGTGTTTCTGTAACCCTTCATTTTCAAGGTGCTTGTATTTTGTTTTCTGTTGTGCAAACCAGTGTTGCTCAAGCAGATTCATTCTTCAGAACAGTAGCCTTTGTGGAGGAGATCTGTAAATTCTCTGTTCATAGTAGTGTGATGCTACTGGAAAAAAAGGAACAAACTTGCCAAAGAGTCCGAAATGAGATTTTCAATGAGACAGCACCTGAAGCCAAGCTGGGGTTTTATGTAAGTGCAGTCAACATGGGGCTTGTATTAAGTCTCCAGAATTAGGGGCCAAGGTTGTTACCCATTCATTTAGCAAAAGCATCCTGGCCTGTATCAGGAATAGTGTGGCCAGCAGAAGCAGGGAAGTCATTCTGTCCCTGTACTTAGCACTGGTTAGGCCACACCTTGAGTGCTGTGTCTAGTTCTGGGCCCCTCAATTCAAGAAAGATGCTGACTTGCTCAAACATGTCCAGCAAAGGGCAACAAAGCTGGTGAGGGGTCTGGAGTACAAGCTCTGTGGAGAGAGGCTGAGGGATCTGGGGCTGTTTAGCCTGGAAAAGAGGAGGCTTGGGGAGTCCTTACTGTAGCCAGGTGGGGGTTGGTCTCTTCTCCAAGGCAACCAGCAACAGAACAAGAGGGCAGAGTCTCAAGCTGTGCAGGGGGAAGTTTAGGCTTGATCTTTGAAAGAATTTCTTCACAGAAAGAGTGATTTTCCATTGGAATGGGCTGCCCAGAGAGGTGGTGGGTTCAACATCCCTGGAGGTGTTTAAGAAAAGACTGGATGAGGCAATTAGTGCCATGGTCTATTTGATTAGTTAGGGCTAGGTGATTGGTTCAACTTAATGATCTTGGAGGTCTCTTCCAACCTGGCTGATTCTGTGAAACCAACCTGAATCATCTGCATCTGAACCTGTGTGGTTCTTACAGCATCTATCGTGATATTAGCATGATGCTAAAGTGATTTCTCCTCTTTGACAACCTTTTTCTTTAAGCCACTTTTATGGGTTGAAATCTTATAATGATTTTGTACTGCTAAAGTATATTAAGAAACCCATTTCTGCTGTCAGTTTGTAGCAGGAAAGATGTACTTGAGCTTTAAAATTTTGTTTCTATTCTCAATTTTACCAGTGCTGTGCAGTATAGTCTTTTGGGTGAGATTTTCAAGATGTACACAACATCAGCCAAAATAGTGTCAGTCATAAAAGTCCCATTGGTTTTAGTGGGGAAAAAAAAAGGTAAATAATGGTTGGTTGGTGGGGTGTTTTTTTTGTTTGTTTTGACTTGTTTTTTTAATCCTACAGTCATTTATTGTAATACTTTGTGGCTTCATAAGATCTTGTTTCATTGGTTGCCATAGAGCCTCAAGACCTCTTTCCCTAGTAAACTAATGGAGTACCTTTTGGCAGCCTTCCCGCTAATAGTTTGCTCCAGATGGCATTGCTTACAACTTCTAAGAAGCATAGGAATGGGCAGCAACTGCCTTATTCTTTCTGTCAAATAAACAATACATGTTTTGGTAGGTTGGGATGTGGTAAAAATAAATCACGCTGCATGAGCAACAATCTGAGTTAACAAGTAAAACTGCTCAGCTTTGGGGCTAAGTTGCCTATTATCAAGTTCAGAAAGGAATTGCAGATAGCACTTTGTGGGAAGCAAATGATAAGCTCAGTTTCTAGCCAGGCTTCTCTGTGAGGAAAGTGGCCACACTCTAAAGGAAATGGTGCCTTTTGGCAACAAAACTAGCAAAATTGCTTAAACAGTTCCACAGATTGGACCTTTTTGCAGTTCAGATAGTGGAAGACTAAACACAATACATCATGGTGTTACAACTGCATACAGTATGATACAGGAAGAAATTGGGTGGAAAAGCAAAACCTTCTGTTTGCTTAAGTAACAGTTCATTCACCATGGTTATCAAAGTGGTCAACTCTGTAAGGGCAGTTAACCATTTGGATTTTCCTGCTTGCTTATTCCTTGCATAAAGTAAGTAAAGAACTACCAGCAATTCATCAGAATTAAGTCCATGAAAGTATTGCTGTGAGTCTGTTGTATCAATGATATAATAGAGATTATTTGTCCATTTCATGGGAAAAGTCACAATACCTGTAAATATGTTTATTCTAATATCTTTAACTCTTTGTATGTGCACACTGCACATAATTTTATTTGCCTGTCAGAAGCTCTCAAAGTAATTATTCTTGATACTGAATTTCCTATTAGCTGTAAATAATAACTTTTACTTTCACCAAGAGGTGGTTGTTTGGGTTTGGTCTTTTTTTTTAACCTTTGTTCAATGCAAAACACTTTTCTCAGTTACGGTGAGGAGTGAAATATTGAGATAAACTGTAGTCATGGGAAAGTGACTACATGCAATTCAGATCAAATGTTGAATTGGTATAAACAGGCTTTGCTCCATGTTTTTTTGTGTACTTATAACTACCTTCCTGAAGACTAGATTTTTTTCCCTCATTGACAGTAATTTGAGCTTTATTTATTTCTTTTTCCTTCAGATGTGAGTTTTTTCTCTATGGACTAGGTGACTGGCTACAAGATTTACAACTGTGCCCAAGTATCAGGCTCAGGGAGAATCTCTCTTTTTTTTTTTTAAATTAAATTTAATTTCATATTCAGGATAAACTCCAGTATTTTCAGAGATACAGCAAAGTTATGTGATATCAGGCTACATAAAAATCTACTTGACCATGCAAGGAATGAAGTTAATACCCATTGCAACTCATATTTTAAGATCTCCCATAGAAATTATGTTAGAATCAAGAATGAAGGAGAACTCTAAAGATTTTTTTTTTCCCTTTGTCATCCCACAAGTTACTTTCACCTACAAGAGTGGCAGTCATGACAATTTGTGTTAGAAACTCTGCACTTTGATCTCCTGGAATTTACATGACCCAAATATTTAAACAAGTGTCTTTAATATTTTAGTCTTTTAAGTATCAGATGGAATTCAACCTCATCTTGAAAGTTGGAGAGTGACTTCCATTGAATAAGTTGGCTCAGTCATTTAGGGTGGGAAAGGATGTTTAGTGTATGTGCACTTGCATAAGCAGTAAAAGTATGACACTAAACATAGTAGCAAGCAATAGGGATAGGAATAGGGTAAAAAAAAAAACAAACAAACAAAAAGAAAAAATAATTAAAGCAATAACTATTCTATTCATTCTGAGCATATCACTCAGAATAGCATGAGGAAAACCAACAAAAGTTATGCTCTTTATCTGACAGTAAAATACCCCAATAAATTAATGAAAATAATGGATTTTATCCAAACCAGTGAAATACTTTGCTTGTAGTAATTTTATTTAATTTGTTTTTAATTTGATGATGGAGGAGTTTTAGTTACATGCTGGGTTGCTAATGTGCAGTTAATACTAGTGTTATCATTTTAAGAACAGAATAAATGGAGCTATATATATACGCACACAGACATTCTTAATGATTCTAGGATAGCTATACTTTAAAAAAACCCACACCCAAACAATCAAAACCAAAACCACCCAAATATTTTCTCTGAATGGCATATTACAAAGAAGTGGCTAAGACATCAGAGTATCACCAAGGTTGGAAGAGACCTCAAGGATCATCGAGTCCAACCTGTCACCATAGACCTCATGGACCAAGTGCCATGTCCAATCCCCTCTTGAACACCTCCAGGGATATTTTGCAATGTGTTATGTCCTGAGGAAATGGATTAATAGGTCAATAACTACCTAAAGGGAATTTGGCTTAAAAAATACTCCATTTTAGTTATAAAATTTCTTATGTGGTTTGTGATCCTGGAATCTTTTCAGTTGTACAGTTGAAATCATGTATTTCAGAAAGAATGGGTCAAGAAATTAGGTTATGGAAGTACACTTGCACTGATGAAACATATTTTTTTTCTTTACATTTTTTTCCCATCCTCATATGTTTTCCTGTGTTGTGGTTTTGGTGTTTTTGTTTTTGGTTGGGTTGTGAGTTTGTTTTTTTTTCCATTCTGAAAGGATAGATGTGATTAGAAGTTAAATTTAACTTGCATGGATAAATGATTAACTTATTAGAAATCACAATTCACAACTTAATTTATTGCATGCCTCCCTAATTTTTCACATGGCGATTACAAATGGGGGCCACATGAAAAATTGGAGACATGTAAGATAAATTACAAACCCATGTGATAAATGTACTTATCATGCACCTTTTGGCAGCCTTACCTCCTCTCTGCTTGCTCATCCATCTCTCCTGGGACTTATTCTAATGCTCTAAACCTATGAGCAGAGTCAATCAATCACTGAAATTTTAAAATCAAACTCTTCTAGAACTGTTTTATCCCCCTTTTTTTGCCAAATGTAGAATTGCCTTGTCCACTTTCAGTCCTGCCAATTTTCTGTGCAGAAAGTGCTATGGTTGATAGCTTTTTGATTCCAGACAGTGGCGATTCTTAACATGGCCAGGGGATACAGACTGTGCTTTCTTGCACGTCTTCTACAACGCATTATACACATTGAATGAGACCTCTCTGTGCATGCCTACTTCAGAGCCAGCTAGCTCTGTGTGTAATGATGCCTATCTTCTGGAGACCACTGGATCATAGTTAAAAATGTCTTTTGCATGCTTGTATCACAATTTGCTGAAGTTTTTCACTGAACCACATCCCAACATATTTTCAGAGGCTCTTTACCTAAATCCAAATTTCCACTTTTATAAGCAGTAGATATGCATGATATGTTGCAAATAATTTGGCATAAAGAATAAAGTGTATTTTCAAACTTCCCTTGTAAAACTGGGGGGAAAACTTTGCATGCGTTCCAAAACAGCTTCCTCAACTGCAGAATGAACTATTCTGAGAAAGGGGAAAAGGTGAGAGGAAGAAACAGCAACAATACTTGAAACTAAGCAAAGATTTGTTAATTTTAAATATTATGGATATTCCAGGTGCAATACATATTGTTAGAGACATATTAATACATATTGGATGCATATTAAAGGAAGAGGGAGTTTTCAGGATGTTGGGCAGTGATAGGACTAGGGGGAATGGAGCAAAACTAGAAGTGGGTAGATTCAGATTAGATGTTAGGAAGAAGCTCTTCACCACTGGAACAGGTTGCCCAAAGAGGTGGTAGAAGCCTCATCCCTGGAATTTTTTAAGGCCAGTCTAGATGGGGCTCTGGGCAATCTGATCTAGTGTGAGGTGTCCCTGCCCATGGCAGTTGGGTTGGAATTAGATGATCCTTGAGGTCCCTTACAACCATGATATGTATGTTGGATGCATATCACAGTATAGTGTTAGATTATTACATTATTATTATATATAAAATACATGTATGCCATGTTATTTAATATGCAATTATTGTTTAATTAATATGTAATTATTGTTATATTTAAGTATATATTAATGTATCATGTAAGTACTATTAGAGTAACTTTTTTTTTTCTTCAACAAAGAAAGAAATGTTGAAGTTCTTGTACAACTGATTGGAGTTCAAGTTTGTAATTTCATTTACATAATCTTATTTCTGTACAGGGAGAAATGATCCTCTAATTTCTATATATTCTATGGATAGTGGAACCAGATGAGAAGAATGCTTGTTTTGGCACTTTCCCAAAGGGAAATATAGATTTTGATGTCAGCGAAGATGACTTCAGCAAGTAGCGCACATAAACCCCTGGCATTTCATACAAGTTCATAAGAAGAAACTACAGAATGGAATAACTTTTATGAAGAAAGTCTGTGTCTTACTTGGTGAATAGGTCCCTATGCTACCATAATAATGCCCAGTTCTACAACTACAAACACTTATTTGTTCAAAGTGAATATTAACATTGTAATTTACTATCTAATTACAATTTTATTGTAATAACTGGAAATGTGTTAAAAAACATTGCTTTCACTGCCTTGCTATCAGACTCTTCCTGGCAGTTTAGTGTGTGGTGTTTGTCAACATACAAATGTTACAGAGATTTCATAGAATGCATTCACTTTAAAAAAAATTTGAGACTCAAACCTTGTTGTGAAAAGATGCTTTTAGAAGGCTACTATTAGTGTTCTAATATCACAGTCATATTGCAGCTGTCAAATAAGTTCTGCAAGCTTTAATGGAGGCAGGATTAAGCCCTGTGAACAATCAGTTTGCATAGCAAGGGTTTGATGGGGCATTTTTCTCTGGCATGCAAAATAAATCACCGTTTTCAACTTACAACATAGTGCCCATAATTGTGAAGCTAGAAATGCTATCATAACTCAGCAGTCAATTATGACTTCATGTGCAATACAAAGTATTGTGACTTCCACTGGTGGCATCAGGTTGCTGCCTGGTAGAGCACAAAGTGATAGGTTTTTCCCACTGTCTGTGGATAAATATGTATGCTATTGTATGCTGTTTATGGAAGAAATTATTTTTATCAATGAGATTCAAAATCGAAGTTCCTCGAAGCAGTGGAGTGTATGTTTTATACATGACTTCACCCTTAAAAATCCTCTCTGCTGGTCTTGCCTCTGAGAGAAAGGGGAAAGAGCACTGTGACCATTGTTTCCAATCTTGTTATTGTCAGTTTTGCCATCACAGAAATGCTCCAGAATTCAGTTGGGAGAAAGCAAGCAGTGGCTGGGGAATAGCTGATATTTCATTGATTTTGTTGCTTTACTAAATTGATTGTTTTCTTACTAAGGAAATGAACAATCGTGCACCATTCTTTATTGTTATCAGCTGATTGTACTTGCTTTACTTCATAATTTTGTCAATCATGGAGGGGTTTGTTTGCAATATTGTGCATCAGACTGAGCCTGAATTAAAATGAATGCAAACATTAAAAACATACACTCATAATACATCATATGCAAAGGCCTAGGAGAAATTGCAGGTAACTTTGCCTAGATAAGCAGTTTTTAAGACATCATAAGATATGGGGGTTCAACCTCATGAAATTATGCATGAAACAGACTGGGTTCTGAGAAGTGTTCTGAGACAAAGCAAGGCTGGCATCTGCATAGTCGGATAGATGTAACGTGATACTGTTATCAGTGGAGGCAGATACAGCTGGCACTGGGGTAAGCAAGCAGCTTGAGGAACATTCAGTAGGATTTTCAATGGACAGCAGAGATTTTTCAATGTAAGTAGAATGTGATTCTTTAACAGAACAAAGCCAATCAAAGCGCCTGTGCCATGTGGGGAGTGGGACCATGCATCCCTAGGGAATGCTATCCAAAAATGTCTCAAGAATCTCGAGGAAGGGTTCCTTGAAAAGCTAATGTGTGAGAGTCCACTTATAATCCTACTATTTGGGAGGTAAAAAAAATTGTCTGTAGCATTTCTCATTGTTCTGAGGGACTTTGTTTCTATGAAAACTATGCTAAGGTAGCTGCAGTCATTAGAGAGACATCATAATTTTGCTTTTAAGGTCATCTCTTTTGTCAAAAGTATTTTGTCACAGGATAGAGATGGCTCCTCTTTCTGCCAAAAAGCCACTTTAAAAGATTGACAGGAGAGATTAAAGAGGATACAGAAATTTGGAACACGTTCGTTTAACCTTTTAACACAGTGCCATCTTGGCAGCAGTGAGATTAGTTAGGACTTAGCATTTCTGGAATTGTCTTCCTTTTTTGCCTCTCTCCTTTTGGGGTGTCAATTAACAGCAATTTCACCGGGGCAGTAAAGCACGAGAGTGAACGGTAAATAAGCAGCAAGCAAAATTAAAAACAGTAATGAGCCTTATGAATATGAGGGTATTATAAAGCTTGAAATGCATTTATTTTGGAGCTTAGCATGTTCTGGGAAAACATAATGACTTTGTGAATGTATTGTCTCATTTTACATTGCAGAAATTCCATTTATTGGCCCTGGAGGCTGACGAGGAACTGACACCTGTGCCCAAACGTTTTTCAAATGTTGGCAGCAACAAGCACGTTCATTATGCAGCAGAGTTGTAGTTCCAAGTGTGCTCAAGGCATGGGAGAGTAGCAGACTTTGCCCTTGAAGGGAAAAACAGGTGAAGAAGCAAAATGACAGGGACAGTGGATTTACTAACATGACCCATCCTCATGAAGACTGGAACTTGTGTGAGTGAGTACAGGTATGTAAACTGCATTTTATGCTAACTTTGTTTTGGTGATTGAATACTGGTCATGGGAGATGTCATCAGTATGGGGAAATCTCAAGGTACTCAGTTTCTTTGTCAGTTGAAAAATTAAAGCTTGTAGTGCTTCTTAGCACAGACATTAGCTACAAATGGTATTTCCATTTTGGCATGAGAAAAGTATTTTGCCTGGGTTTTTTTTTTGAGGGTGTGTGTGTGTGTGTGTGCATGAGTAAAGTCTAACAGAGAAAGTGAAAGCAGTAAAGATGTGTCCTGTGTTAAATAAGGTTTGTGATTATTCTGAATCATCTGAAGAATAGCTCAATGAAAACTTATGCAAGATTAAACAGTTGTGCAATCCCCAGGGTTTGGCAAAGGAGAGATTAGTGTTATACCTATCAATAAATTCAAGGTTGATTACTTTAGCAAAATGGCAGTTTTTCATTAAAACAGCATTTTCCATAAGTGAAAATCCTGCTCTGTAACATTGCTTCCATAGTTTCTGTGTGGCCGTATTTACAATCAGGGTAGGATTTCATTAAAGTAAGGCCTGAAGCGCACACAGATGAATTTTATTTTTAAATAGGACTATCTATATAGATTATAAAGGGAAAGTTTTGTGAATATGGTCTTTCAGAAGCACTAGGAAGCAATTAGATTCATCCATTTAGTGAATTTTGGTGGTCAGAAAGGCATTAGCTAGGATCAGGTTTTCTCATTCATCATGCCCTGTTACTTATGGATAAACAAGGTGATACGGCGTCTTGCTAATTCTCAGATATCATTATATAATATAATTGGGTTCCTGAGAGGCTGTTGAAGGCCATTTCCAATTACCATTGTGTATAGGAAACATTGGTTTTAAAGCAGTGAGGTTAAGTGTGACACAGCAAACAAAATGCAATTGGGTCATCTCTGTGTCTGCTGTGTTGAGAGAATGGTTATTTCTCTGAGTGTGTACACTGCAGGAGAGAACAATCTTGTGTATTGAAAGCTTGAACTGATTGTGACAGTAAGAAAGGTAGTTGGCTTTTTAAGATAGAAGTCTAGATGCCAGGATCACTGGGTTCATGCTACTACCCAGATGAGATTGGGAGTGTGCCAAGAAACTAAAAGTGGTTGATAAACCCCAGAAAAGTAGTAAATCAAAAGCTAGAAAGCTTTTGAAAGTTTTAAGAAGTTGTGGTGTACACAGGGATGATTGTGTAATTCTGAAAAAGAGCTTGATTACTTCACAGAGAATGTTATTTGCCAGTGTGTTAATAGTCAGACCCTAGGAGTTTTGCACTTTGAGTCTAATAAATGCCCCAGAAGTCTGGGTGTTTACATGAACATTATCTCTCTCTCTAAAATGATAAGCTTAAAACCCTAACTTTGCTAGGGTTTTATGTGTATCCTTTAATCTAGACTCTGTATTGGTGGGATTATTCACATGAATGAGGTTTTGCCGACTTGATCCCAACATTTATACAATGGATTATATCGACGCATTTGCTACATCATTGCTCAAAATGAATTCAGCTGTGTTTATACATACATTGCTGTATAAACCAGAACTCACTTTCCCATGATACCGTCTAGCAGAGAACATAAATTTCATTCTTCTGTACTAAACAAGCAATAGACAAATTTTGGATCCACTGCTCTGAACTTCATTCAGGAGCATAATCTGATACTGACTTATTCTCTATATATTGCTTAAAAGACAAGATCCCCATCTGCCACTGAGCTGCAAATTCTAGAAACACAAAAATTCTTGCTGAACATTTGGGGGGAAAGAGAATGAAAACATTTCTATATGCTTTTTCTGCATCTTGAATACGTGTTCTTGAACTGTCTCCCTGACCATTTACTAATACTAATACCCTCTCCTTTCTTCTATTTGCATCACCTATAAGGTAATAACATCTCCATTGCTTACCATATTCCTGGTCTTTCCTATCCCTTCTTTTCTCTCTGTCTAGCGTGAGCTTTACCTTGCCATAACAAGTATGTGTATGATTAATTTCAATAATGTTGGTAATACCAGTGATATCAAAAGGACTATTAGTGAGCAATTAGCATGTCCATACCTAAGTACTTAGCTGAGTTGAAGCTTATGCCTTCAGAAATATGGACGATCTTGCAATATCCATTGATTTCAATCCACATCAGCTAGACTGTTCCCATTTTCAGTAATGAGATTTCGAACAGGCTCCATATCAAAACAGGTGTAAGCTACTCGTGCAATAGCCAACCTCAGAAAGTGCCTGGAAAAAAATGGTCACATATTGGGAAATTAATGTTAATAAGACCTAAAAACTATTGCAAATTAGCTGGCATGCCATTGACTTTTCATGACTGTGTGCTTCTAATTTCTAAGCTATTCTCTTCATCACAATCAGTTAAATATGTATATGCCTTATAATTACATACAGAAAAAGAACATCTTACATCTCCAAAGTTAGTAGCTCCAAAGTTAGTAAATACCCAATTAAGGTAAGAATTAATTTAGTGCCCTTAATTCATCTCCCTTGTCTGTACTTGTAGTGATGCAATGCTAACTACATGATCAGAGCAGAGGTCCAGAAGAGTTATGTACTCTCTAGGTTTTGGAATTTTTCAAGATTCATGTGGGCAAAGCTGCAAGAAACCTGAGAAACCTGATCTGAATTCTGGGTTGCCCCTGTTTTCAATAAGAGATTGGACCAGAGACCCACCAAGGTCCTCCCAAATTGAATGATCCTACAATTCTATGCAAACATTGCTGGATCTCTATAATAGCTCTGAATGCTGCTACCAAATTTTGGAGGGTTGGTTTGATACTTTTTTTAAGGAATCTTTCTTTTCTCTAGCTTTGGACTTGTTTAATTTATTGGAGAATTTTATCCCTCAGACCCTTTCCTTCATTACTTTCCCTCTTCTACAATTTCAGCTTCCCTCCCTTTCTTTGATTTTTATACTTTCACCCTCTAAGTTGGGAGCAAAAATAGGCCTTGTAAGGCCTACTGTATTCACTTTGCCATGTTTTCAAACCAAGCTCTATTGGCTAAAACTTTCAGAAAACAGTAATCATCTGGAGGCAAAAGCCTGGGAGACAAAGTTGTATCCCGATATATCATAGTTCCTTAAAGGGCGAATGAAAATAGTGTGTTATAATCAGGAGTATGAACAGCTTCATCTCTGATAAAGTGGATTCAGAGTTTCACTTATGATCTAAATCAATAAGAGATTCTTACTAAAATGAAAGGGAAAATGTTTTTTTAATCACAGGAGTTAAAGATCTGTTTTGCTAAACTTACCCTGGGAAACTGATTTCTGCATGTGTATGAATGCTCCTATGTGCTCTTGGATATGCACATCCCTGCGTGGAGAGGCATGAGGGGAACCTTCCTTGCCTGAAAACATAACATGTAAATATGGAAGGAAACTCAGTGTTTGAAATTAATATTTAGATATAGATAGAAATATTCTAAACCAGATACAATGTTAGTTGTGAGGGGTTTGTGCAACAGTGTCAAGAATTTTATTTAGTCTCCTAATTTGAAATATGTTTTTACAATAACTACTAAGAAGATAGCTGGGATACCCCTTTCTGTTGTATTTGGACATTTAATTAGTTACATTGTTATATCATTTGGCTAACAATCTTAAAAATATTAAACAAAGTAAGAAGGCTTTAAAAAACAACGTTAAAAAAATTTGTATTTTCAGCAGTTTTGATTTTGCCAGAATAAGGTTTCTCATTGCGTTAATATTATATGCAATACAAAATTAATTAACTGAGTCAGGCTCACATGTTATTGATTGCTATCTATCCTTTGTAACTATTTATAGCATATACCCTTTTTTCATGTCTGTGCTGTGTTTACATTTTCTCTAGGACTCAGCATCAGAAACATTGATATTTTTGGTGGTACTACTCAGACTCCGTAAAAACTTCATCTATTTATAAATAATTCAAACCCATCAGGTGATAATTTTCTCTGACTGGGATTTGAGTTTTAAATCTAACTTTGAATCTTGTCTCGTAGTAAGGGAATTTGAACCTGTTGCTGAAGTTTTTGCTAGTTTTATAAGGAGAGTCTTGTTTTGGCAGAAACTGAAAAACTGAGTAGGTGAGCTAGAGAGCAGAGTTGTCACTGAAAATGTTGTTGGTGGTGAATGACGACATGTAAAATTCCACGCGTTACAAAGAGGGCCGATACCAGGCTGTCTTGGGAGAAAACGTCAGGAAAACATGTTTGCAAAGCCACCCTTAGTGATATGGGAAGATTGCACAACAATGGAGGGGGGAAGGAATCAAAATTAGGAGAGGATGCACATTCAAAGGCCATTTTAATTGTGTGGTCTGGTCTTTATGCTTTTTGAAAAGAATATGTGCTGCTTCGTTGTCCCTTCTCTCTAGATCTCAGAGTCATTTCTTCATAGTAGCTCTGTATTTAGGCAGCTACCTCATCATTATTCATCTAAGTCATCAAAATTTTAAAAAGGACTAAAAACCCTGATGTGTTATAAATAAAATATGGGAAGGAGGCCAGTGATAGAATAAGAGTTCACATATTTGAGGGAATACCCTCCACAAAGCCCTCACATGTTATTTGTGGTGTTTTCTTATTGTTTACATATTGCAAACAAAGAATAAAGTGCAATATGATCAATAGTTAGAGCTGAAATGTTATAGATGTTGTGTGACAGTATATATACTCCATCTTCATTCAAAATTCACAGTTTGTATTTCCTCCACTGTAATTGCCTCTGTACTGTCGCTTTCAATAGCTGTAAATTAACTCTGTCATAATTACTCTCTTTTTTTCCCCCTGAATATTTCTATCCTTGCTGTAAATTGTAATTCTGTTACTTCCAGTATTGATATTGTGATATGTCCACTAAGACAGCAAAGTATCTGGAGACATGCATATATCTTTTTGCAATAGTTTGCCTTCACCCTCCCCCACTTTTATTGGTACGGCTGATTTCTCTTGGCTCTGAGCCCAGTTTGGTTTAATTTTTGTTTATTCTGTACAGGATTCCAGACTCTGCCTTGAGATGGGCACTATATAAATTAATAAATTCAATATATGTTTGCTTTTAGTGGGTTGCTTGGCACATCTGTTTTTCAGAGGTTTCTAAATCTTCATGATCTGCATAAGATATCTTTAGTTACATAGGATTAGGGAGAGTATCATATTTTTAACATGTACAGGATTTCCCATTAAAAAGTCATCATTTACTAACAGTTACAGGGCTCTGGCATATTGGATACTGCAGTATGTCTCAATAGTTAGAATGTAAAATAATGCTTCTATTTAAGATACTATGAATATCTGAACTATGGTAAATACTTGTGTTTTAAATGCTGAAAACTTGGATGGTACTCAGAACATTTTTAAGGTTCTCTGTTTTATAATCTCCACATACATAAATATATATGTTGCATTCTGTTAAAGATACTGACATTCTTTCAGTATTGGAAGGGCTTTCACAGGCACAACCATATGAAACGGTGTTCAACATATTTGTTGTTGCCAGTTATACTGCTCTGGCTTAACAAAAAGCCTCAATAAAAAAACAATTGTCATGGTTATTTGTGTCAGGGAAACAAAAATTCATTAAGAAAAATGCTCAACAAATATTGTGGCATAAATAACTCAGAAATGAGAAGAGACTACCACTGAGCCAGACAACAGATAGAGAATAATGGCAGAGTTTGGTTCTACAGATAAGCAGGGAGATTCAAAAGTGTGCATAGGTGTAAAATTATTATGTATAAAGCTGAGGTCAAAGTAGATATTTGTGAGGAAAGGAAAAACAAATAACTTTGCTTAGGCATGTCTCAGAGATTTCTCAGTGCGTACTGAAGCCAGCTTCACAAAATGGCACTAGATGGAATGAAAAGGCTCTATGACTCATAGGTTGTAATTTTTATTGCTGTGCTTGAAGAGAAGGTGGAAAGAAATGGAGGCCACTTGGGGAGGGATGACATGTTGGTCAGTGTATACAAAATGAAGAGTTGATACTAGTTTGACGTAACTGTAGGATATCAGATGTCTTTTGTAGAAGACCAAAATACAACCATACTCTATGATCCTGTCTTCCAACTCTATGTTTTGTAAGGAACTACATTAGACAGATGATGACCATCTATTGCAGGTGGTGTGATAGGCAGAGGAACATTTGTGAATGCAGCAGGGATTATGATCTGACCTGAGAACTGTGTTTATCAGCACTGTGAAGAGTGCTTGTAGGCATGGCCAAAAGTAAACCTTTAGGTTTGTAAGGAGCTTTCTATGAAAGAACTATTGGTGGCAGTGACGTTGGCAGTCATAGTCCATAACCTATGGGATTAGGTGCTAACTGAACTGAGATTCTGAAAGGATCTGAATTTTGTATTAGTGCTTGTCTCTTCTCTATGGATTTAACCTTGAGCCTTTAAACCCCTTCTTGCTAGTCTGGAGAAGTCTTTCCAGATGTGCAGTTACTTGTTGTGAAAATAGATATTTCATCAATATATGTGCATCTGGATCTTCACAAATACAATTATAAGCATCATTTTCTAGTATCTGTGGTGTTTGAGAATAAAGTCCTCCAGGACTCATGACCTATGCTGGAAGAAAAAGTTTATTTGCCCATACATGGCCAATATATGACCAACACAGATGGCACCAAATAGGTACACACTGTACCTTTCATACTCTCCATTAGCTTTACTCTAGGTGGGAGTCCTTGATATCTCACATTTATTATTGGTATATTTGGAATAAGTTATTGCCTCTAGTATGCCAAGTATAAGAGAAGGGAAAATATTACCTATGCTCTCCCCATGTCTGTTGGAGAGAAGGCTATGAACTTTAAGCTAGATTTGGTTCATGTACAGGTAATCCTAATGGTGAGGTCTTATGTTGTATACAGCACTCCATGGTGACACGTACTGCTAGAAAATGTGCTGCCTCATCTCCCTTGATTTCTCATGGCAGTCTCGTGGTTAAATGGAATGCTGTAGTGGAAGCAGTGCCAATATTTTGCTGATACCTTTTTATGTTATACATAGATGGAGGGAAAAGAATTTTAAAAAAGAAAATGTCTGGGTGTATTATCAGTATGTTGTCCTTATATTAAATGGATTGAATGGCTCATGTTTCTGAGATGAGACCTCCTAAGTAACTGGAATAAAAAGTATGTAGAAAACAATTTCCTAAAACATGGACTTATTACAAAATACAAGTACATAAAAAAAAAAAAAAGGAGGGAAAGAGAGGGGAAGAAACAGCTGTCTGGATACACCAGCACATACTAAAATACAGTGGCGCGATGCACCTTAAATAAAATAAACATAAACCAACCCCCAAACTTCTTCATTTGTGGAGGAAATACATGGAAGCCTGTCTTTAAAAAACTGTTTAAAATTTTAACATTTGATATCACCATTAGTGAAAGTAACCCAGTACATGGCTACAGGGATGCTCAGAAGTGAGAAACATGATGGTAGAACAGAAGAAGTGGTGCAAGAATGGGAGCAGAATTAAAATGATGCAGGAAGGCAACTCTGTGAGTGGCAATATCTCCCATTTCTTTCCTGAGCACATCCACACTTGGTTTCTGAGAAAGCAGGAAGGACACGTAGGCAAATTGCCAACCAGATGGTGCAATCGAATGTGAAGAACACATTCAGAAGAGCAGTAAAATCCGGAAGTAAAAAAATCCTGTAATTTACTTTCCTGATACAATGCTGGACAAAATTCACATGGAAGAATAAATGCTAACTTTATATTTGTACCTTCTAGTAATTTTTGTGTCTTAAATTCAGGAAAACTTCTACCCTTCAGTTCTCCTGTGGTATCTTTTACAACAAAGTAATTTATTTGTCTTCCAATTATGTGTTTCTTATGTTTTTTTTCGAAACAGCCTTATTGTTGCCTTAATAGATTTTTGCTACAGTACAAAATAATTTAACTGTGAGAGAAGGATTAGGTCCATGTGGCGGACTTCTGAAGGTGTTGCTCTTGCAGATCATGAAGAAAAGGAAATAGTACTTGCTATCTAGACTTCTACATAATCAATAGATGAAGAAACTTTCAGTGGAATTAGTGGCAGCCCAAGGAGTTATATTTTTTTCTGTATGTTGTGTGATTTCCAGTTTATCACTGGAACTTCATGGTGTGTATGTTTGCATTTTGTCCTTGCAATAAATTTATAACATTTTTTTTTCCCATTATAATCTATTTTTGGCTTTTTTCAAAACAAGGCTGAGTGCACATGTTATGCATCCTGAGAAATACACATTCCCACCCTACTCCTCTGACTTGTTTTTACAGTTCAGGAAATTCATGTAGAGATGCAAAAAGCTTTCCAGTAGGAGTACTGTGTAGTCATTTTAATGTAATTTTTTGCTTATTGCTTACATGGTTTTGGTTGTGTGATTCGATGTAGCAATTACATATCAATACATAATCAGAATTTGACAAATCTAGTCATAATTGATGAGAGGAAGCCATATCCTGGCAGAAATGTAGGAGCCAGCCATCTGTCCTGAAGATTGTCAGCCTTTTTAGTTTGTATTTTATGTCTATATCTTGATATTCTATAAATACATATATATGTGGAATATCTGTCTTTTACTATTCCTGTGAATAGTTTCCAAATGGGATTCAGCTACAGTATGTGAGTCTTATTTTCATGAATCTTTAAAGGACTTGTGTCTTTCTCTACATAGTCTTAACTGGTCTTTACATGGTGCTGTTGACAAGCAAAAGCTTGTGGACTACAAATTGGTCTGAAAAAAAACCACAAACAAAACCAACCAAACAACTAAACTCCCAAAATGTCATAGTTCATTAATTTTTATTAATTATCAGAGCACTTTGAGTTTGGCTTATGGAAAGTCACACTGTCTTTCCCTTTTCCCCTTTCCCCTTTCCCCTTTCCCCTTTCCCCTTTCCCCTTTCCCCTTTCCCCTTTCCCCTTTCCCCTTTCCCCTTTCCCCTTTCCCCTTTCCCCTTTCCCCTTTCCCCTTTCCCCTTTCCCCTTTCCCCTTTCCCCTTTCCCCTTTCCCCTTTTCTTTTAATTGAGTTCTGAATCTATTTAGTTTGCAGATATTTATTTTTTTCTTCAGTGGTTAAAATCCAGTCTTGATTGTGAGGAATCAAATATGATTTTCACTCATTCTTTCTTGGAAGCTGCTTCCAGTTATAAAGGTTTTGCAGATGATATTGACATTGATGGGCAGAAAGCAAGCTTTACTGTATTCAGATTATGTTCTCTGTAGCACGTGTGTAAGGTTTGAAGAACATTTGAGATCTTACTTGTAACAGGAGGTTAGACAATTGTAGGCAGTGCTCAGCTGGCAGAACTTCATGACTTGTAGAGACATAAGAAGCTATGGGGTGTCAGGCCTTTTTGTGAAAATTTTCTTGCTTCTGATATTTTTGCTTGCTGGTAGGAGAAACTAGAATCCAGAAAAGTGAAATAGAGATTAAACCCCCTTTGTGACAGTTTCCAGCCAGTTTTAGAATTCCTCAGATCTTCTGAATTATCAAGTTAAATGAGCCATTGCTTCAGATTTTGTGTATTTGTGTGAAGATGCAATGGACTTATTTTAATTACATCAAGGTCCCCAAAGGTTTTGTCTTTGTCTATGATAAGTAGTTTCAGACCCAGTTTCTCTAGCTAAGTGCAACCTTGACTTCCACCAGCTTTTCTGGGAGAGACAAATACTTCTGAGCTACTTCTAATCATCTACAGGGAACTCAAGAAACAGCTATTTGTCAATTCTTCTATGGACAAACAGAAGAATTTGATGTCATGCTGCATGGGACAAAGCCAATAATGTTTCAAAAGCCAAACTGGACAGATTAAAAATTGAAAATATCAGGCAGTGTCTTGTAATGGGACCCAAAGTATCCCAAATATTGCAGCTCTCTCATGTGTTGACTTCATCAGTGTTGGTTGTTATGGTGATCTGACAATAATTTGTTAAATAACTGAATCTGAACAATTCCCAGTACAATGAATTTCAGTTGAATTTGTCACCCAGTTCCCAAGAATGGCCAGAAAAACCTCTTCAAACTGAGTTAGGAATTACTAGGAAAGAAATAGGCAAATTGGAAAATATGGCTCTGTCTAGAGCCTTGGTACACTCCACTTCGTTAGTGCTATGAGTAATTCTCATGCTCTTGTTTCAGAATGGATATGTGAAGAGTGATAAAGGTGATCACATTATCACAGTATATTAGTTGTTGAAAGGGACCTCAAGAGATCATCTGGTGCCACCCCCCTGCCAAAGCAAGATCACTTAGGGTAGTCTGCACAGGAATGCATCCAGGTGGGTTTTGAAAATCTCCAGAGAAGGGGGCTCCAGAACTTCCCTGGGCAGCCTGTTCTAGTGCTCCGTCACCCTCACTGCAAAGAGGTTTCTCCTCATGTTGAGGTGAAATCTTCTATGATCAACTTTGAACCCACTGTGCCTTTTCATAATACTGTGCACCACTGAAAAGAGCTTGGCCACATCCACTTGACACCCCTCAGATACACATTGATGAGATCCCCTCTCAGTCTTCTCAAGATTAAATAGCCCCAGGGATCTCAGTCTCTCTTCATAGGGGAGATGCTTAAGTCCCTTAATCATCCTTGTGGCTCTCCATTGGATTCTCTCCAGCAGTTCTCTGTCTTCCTTGAACTGGTGAGCCCAAAACTGGACACAGTATTTCAGGTGTGGTCTCACCAGGGCAGAGTAGAGAGGTAGAAGAACTTCCCTAGACCTGCTGGACACCCCCTTCTTGATGCATCCCAGGATACTACTGGGTCTCTTGGCCACAAGGGCACATTGTTGTTCCAGGGAGAACTTGCTGTCCACTGGTAATCTGTGGAGCTGCTTTCCAGTAGGGCAGCCCCCAACCTGTACTGGTACATGTTGTTATTCCTCCCCAAATGTAGGACCCTGTGCTTGTCCTTATTAAACTTCATGAAGTTTGCCTGCACCCAGCTCTCAGCTTGTCCAGATCTTGTTGGATTGCTGCATAGCACAACGGGGTGCCAGCCAACCACCCAAGTTTTGTATCATCAGCGAACTTGCTGAGGGTACTCTCAATCTCCTCATCCAGGTCATTGATAAAGATGTTGAACAAATATGGACTCAGTACCTATCCCTGGGGAACAGCACTTGCCACAGGCCTCCAAGCTGATTCTGTCCCACTGATGATAACCCTCTGAACTCTGTTGTCAAGCCAGTTTTCAATCCACCTCACTGACCAGCTGTCTATGCCAGATTTCCTGAGCTCCATGACTTTTCAAAGATGATGGAGAGAGCTTCAGCAACAGTATCAGCCAGCTTTCTCAGCACTTGTGGATGCACTCCATCAGGGCCCATTAACTT
>NW_027142372.1:7667500-7702500 GCF_026170545.1 Melanerpes formicivorus | reverse complement strand
CCCAGTAAAGGAAGCAAACTCATCCAGAAGAACTGAGCTTGTTTACTGCACCTGCACATTTTCATTAATTAGGGTCTGCCTTTTTTGTAGACAAGTATAAGGTATGGGAAAGACGTTGAGTTAGGATGTGATGTTCCAAAAAGCAAACTGGGGAAACAGAGCACATTCTTTATAATTATTTGGTGCTGCCTCTTCTGTGGTGTCTTGTGATTCCTTTAAAAACTTTTGGAGCATATTCGTTTTCCTTGTCACTGAGGTTGTGCGAGAACTTTTCTTAAGTACAACAGAATCTAAGTCTAATCTGAGATAGTTTGTTACAGTCACCATATTATCTGATATATTCATGTTAATTTGTCACAGATTTCAAAATATATATATATATTTTAAAAGAAGGTTACATTAGCAGCTGACAAAAAATTTCTCACTTGAGAAACTTCACCCAAGCATATAATATCTGATAGAACCATTGATTGCATTACCTATTTCTGTACTTTCTAGTGACTGAGAAATGCTCTACAAAATGAGGTGTAGTAAATAAAGAAAAAAATCAGCATGCACACAAAACCCATTATTTGTTAATGACTTTTTGGTTTTGTGGTTCCCTGGAACTGGGTGGAAAATTGACTCCATTACAATATGTTTAAAACTTGGCATTGTGCACTTGTAAACCTTGAGAAAGCGCTGGGATGAGCCAAATGTGTTCTTTCCTCAATGAACTCATAGATAAAGCATTATTTACCCTCTATAAAATTATCAAAATGATTAAAGTGTTTAGAAACACTCCCTTTTTATCTCTTTTCCTATGAAGTGTCCATTCTTGTTTTGTCCAGCCTCTATTAAGTTAACCTGAAAAAAGGTTGAGTCCCTTTGTTTCAATGATTTGTGATGTGATGTTGCTGCTCATATTTCACTTAGTGTTGCTTAAATTGCCAATCACAGATCTTGCATTCTATCTGCTGTCAGCTCAGTTTGGATTATCACCTCGGATGCGGGGTTCCCCCTTTTCACTCTGTGGTGATCACTTCCATGTTCCATTTGATAAAAATGCATTTTTTTTCTAATGAGAATGCAAATGAAAGAAAAGCTGTGTGAAATGGCTATAGATGAGTTGCTTGTCAAAAGTGTTTTACTTTAGGGAGAGGAAAAAAAAAAAAGCTGATAGCATGCTCAACAGAGTAATGCACTGCATGTTCTAGATGGACTCCTCTTACAGTTGTGGCACATGGCCAAATATGAAGGCAAGCACATCTTCATTGCTGCTGGTCTCATTCCTTCCGTTTAAACAACTTATGCAGGTTTTGACAGTTGGGTTTTTAAAAGATATTTACGCACACCACATTATTTCTGTGGCATTTTTTTTCAACAGAAAATAGAAATGTTGGATTATGAAATGTTTGGACTTTTTTTCTGGTGGTTTTTTTCTTTTATTTTTTTTTTTTTTAAAGACTGCACACTTTTGTTTTCCTAGAAAAGTATTTTAAAAAGTTGTGTTTGGGGCACTTTGAAATTACTTTAGTGTAAATAGCACTATGAGGAGAGGCTGAGGGAGCTGGGATTTAGCCTGGAGAAGAGGAGGCTCAGGGGCGACCTTATTGCTGTCTACAACTACTTGAAAGGTGGTTGTAGCCAGGAAGGGGTTGGTCTCTTCTCCCAGGCAACCGGCATGAGAGCAAGGGGACACAGTCTCAAGCTGCACCAGGGGAAGTTTAGGCTTGAGGTGAGGAGAAAATTCTTCACTGAGAGAATCATTCACCATTGGAATGTGCTGCCCAGGGAGGTGATGGAGTCACCATCCCTGGAGTTTTCAAGAGGGAATTGGATATGGCACTTGGTGCCATGGTTTAGTCATCAGGTCTGTGGTGATGGGTTGGACTTGATGATCTTTGAGGTCTTTCCAACCTTGGTGATACTGTGATTCTGTGAAAAGCACAATAAAAACAGTCCTTATCTCTTAGATTCTTTTTAAGAAGCCACCTGCGTGCTTTCAGTAGTATGTAGTGTTGAATATGTACAGAGAGGCCATAACTGGAAGATGGAATTATCCCTGGTGAAGAGTACTAGAGATTTGTGCAAAAGTAACATTTAATTGGATTTAAATATGATATGTATTCACTTTGCTGAGTTTGGCTTTTATTGATTCTTTATAGTGGATTAAAAGTTTGGGTTGATAAATCATCTTAGGTAGGACTTTACAATTGCCTCAGGTCTCATTGTTAATAGTCTTACAGCTATTTACCTCCATCAGTAATGAACAGGCTAATGGGTCAGCAAATCTGACTGTATACCGATCTCTCAGGAAGATTTTCATTCAGTCTTCATCTGAAGCAGATTTTCTTGCATGGCTTAAATAATCTAAATGTCTCTGTACGTAGAATAGTTGTCAGATGTGTAACAAGGTAGTCAGGAAATTAGTTGCATGTGAATTAAGCAAAAAAATCCACAATTTGTATATTAATGAAAGTATTATGTGCACTAAAGCATCCCTTAGAACATCCATGTGAAGGAGAAGAAATGTGGCACTGCAATGATAATGATTGGAGAGTGGATTTTCAGCAGTTCATCATCCACAGCTGGAACCACATTTTAAAACAGCAGAGATCCTACCTGTGCTCAAACACTGTTTGTCAAAACACATCCAGATTCCCGGAGGACTTTGGTGTTTTGGGTGCTACGCTTGCCTAGAAATTCAGCTGTAAATGTTACACTAGGAACAGATGGACATCAAGCACTTTAGTAAATGCTGCTTATGCTTTGATGAACGGAAGACATTGACATTTTTATCCCAATTATAGATACTAAGTACCCAAACATTTGACCAGAGAGCTTTTAAAAACCTTGCCTTAAAATATTTTGTGCTCAGGATTGGTTAGCCAATACAGATTTCAATTTTTAATTAAGGCTTATTTTTTATGTGTAGTATTAGCTTGCAGCGCTTTCTCTCTTAAAAAACCCACAAAACCACAAACCAAAAACAAAACCAAAAAACCCCACAACAACCCACAACACGTTATCGTTATAGAATTGACTTATTTGGAAACTTAACATAAGCTTTCAAGCCCACAGAAAATATGGCAAAATGTTTCTGTTTAAAATACATAAAAAAAAGAAAAGTAATTCTCTGCAAAATCGTTGGGGATTTGTTGTGTTGGTTTTTTTCCAGTGCTACTTTAGAAATAATTTTGGATGTTTTAGATAAAAAAACCCTTAATCCCTGATGCTCAGATGGAGCCATACAAAAAACTCGAAGGAATACAGGTGTAGCACTACTCAGTTCTTTTAGCCACGCAGTTCCACATGACCTGATTATTGCTTTGAAACGCCCTGTGTTAGAGAATCACAGAATCACCAAAGTTGGAAGAGACCTCAAAGATCATCAAGTCCCACCCATCACCACAGACCTCATGACTAAACCATGGCACCAAGTGCCACGTCCAATCCCCTCTTGAATACCTCCAGGGATGGTGACTCCATCACCTCCCTGGGCAGCCCATTCCAATGACTAACAACTCTCTCAGTGAAGAACTTTCTCCTCACCTCAAGCCTAAACTTCCCCTGGTGCAGCTTGAGACTGTGTCCTCTTGTTCTGTTGAATAGCAGCAGGAAAAAAAAACCCAACATATCAGTGCCAATTTGTGAAATAGCTTTGGTCTGGCATAGAGACACAGTGTCTGCTGACCTCAACAGACATTCTGCACAGGGCAGGTACTTTGAGTGTTATAATTTAATCTCTGAATGACTGTTGGGGTAGTTTTGTTGAACATAATACCTAAAAAAATTAATTTTTAGAAGTGTTTGTCCAGTCTGTCTTGAATTTAGTGAGAAAATGAGTGGGTTTCTTTCAGCACAGTACTGTTCTCTGTGCTTTACATAGATTGCATGGCTCTAGTTAAATCCACCCAAGGGTTATGCCTTATGCTGTTATTAAATAGAAGAGTGTTAAAATTGATTTAGCAGGCTTTAGAAACAGTTACTCTGGAGAGGCTGTGTGACCAGGAGCTACCTGCTTCTGCAGAAACCAAATATGAATCCAATCTTCTCCCCTCAAGTTCCAGAATGATTAAAAAAAATCATATCTGTGTTATGTGTATTTCAGGTGGAGAGTGAGACTTCCAGGAAATCAGCTGAAGATTCACAAGGGGGAAAGAACATTAAGCTAAACACAAATGAAAAGAAAAAAAAATCAACAAAACAAACCCTGTGTCATGCTGGATGTTACAGGCAAGTGGTGTGAAAAGTTGAGAGGGTCTTTTGCAGTACATTAAGTCTGAACTCAAATCTTTTGCTGTATGAACAGCTCATAATGCTTTAAATACCTCTCATGGTGCATCAATGTATACTGCTCACTGCCCAGCCTGTTGGTTTGTTACTACAGGCAGACAAAAAATAATCAAGGTAAAGGAACAGAGCTATTGTAATATATGTGTTTCTTTACAGGACACCAGCTGGATTTGGAGGAAGGACAGGAAGGAATAGGCAGGCATATTCTGGGTCAAGCTCTAATTGCTGATCCTGATACGAAACTATCTTGTCAGGCTGGAGTAGTTGGGTGACTTGCTATATGACTTGATATAAGCAAGGGAACTGCCTTGCCAAGAACAAGGGGGAATGCAGGGGTATACTAGCTCGAGCCTGAGGATATTTAGCTTAGCTCAGGGCTTGATATAAAGCTCATTCTAATGTGTGAAAAGGTTCTCCAGTGGTGCTGAGGGTATGTCGGGAAAACAATCCTTACCTTTCTCTTGCTTACTTCTCCCCACCAGTTATCCAAAGGCTTCTGTTACAATTGTTTGTTGGGTTTTTTTTCTTGACTTACAAATTATTCTGTCCAAAGGTGTTAGAAATATTCTGCATCTCATGGCTGACTTGGAGATTGTTCATCTTTGTGTCATGCATTGATGAGCAAGCTATGTATGAACCATCAAGACAAAAATATTATTAAATAATCCTGTAGTTCCATAGTTATTATGTAAGAGCCTAGACTACAAATGAAAAAGAAATCTTCATTTTTACTTTAAGAGAAAAAGGAGATATTATTTTATAGTTAAAATGATTATAGCTAAGAGTAGAAGAAAAACACCAAACATTTTGAGACTTGATAATATGCGAATCAGCAATACTTGGAGAAGTGTCTGCAAGATGATTTGAGTTTCAAGAATGTAAATGTACTTCATTGCTCTGATTTAGTCACCCTTGGTCATTCAGGATGTAAGTGGGAACTGATCTCATTTAGGAAATCATTGAGAGGAGATGAGTCTGAGGACTTGATTCTATCTTATCTCAACACACCACAGTTAATAAAGGAAGGCAATTATTACATTTTCTGGGATGTACCCTCATCTGAGGCATTGTTAATAAATATTAAAGGTCTAGCTCTTCAAAGATGTTTAAGCACCTAGCTCCCATTGATTTCAATAAAATGAGGCATGTAAGTGCCTTTAAAAATCTGACCTTAAGTGTGTTCAGGAAAAAGTGAAGTGACAGACATAAGCAGGTTTTAAAAGAATAACAAGGGACTGTAGGCATAGGATTCTGGCGTGCTCTTGGTTATTGCATTCTCTACGTATGGATTGTCTGTGCATTATAAACCAAAGTACAAATGATCCCCACCTATACCACATAAGGCACCAAACTGATATCACACCTCTAGTCATCTCTCAGAAATCTTTTACAAAGCATGCTGTATGGATTGAGATAAAAAGTGAGAAACCAACAAACCAAACAATATCCCCTCTGCTCCCTTCAGCCTTTCTGACATAGCTTAGGAGTTCAGGCTCAGACTCTTCTCCCAGCGCCAGGCTTGCCCCTCCTTCTTCCTTCCCCAGTGTACTTTTTGAGCTGGAGGGTCTTGTTCACCCTGCTCTGTGTGACAAGTAAGCAGTTGGTTATAGCCCTAATTACAGATGCTTTTCATGCTGAAATGTATTCTTTCAGTTAGAGGAAAATACCTTGCTCTCAAGATTAGCCTTATCAAGAAGTAACAGTACATATGACACAGTCCCAATGTGATAAATAGATAGACAGACAGTGGCATACAAATGTTAAATTTTTTTCCCCCCTCTTCTTCAGGAAGAATCCTGCACTAGAAAATATCATGTTGATTTGTCACTATCTTGTCAGGTTTGTTGCATTTTAATACAAAATAGAAACTGAGAGGAAAGGCAGTTGCCTTGCTGTTTATGTTTGTTTCATGGGTAAGCTGACTATGCTGCTTACCTACTTCTCGATAAATAATGCTCAGCTGCTTCTCTTTGGGATAAAGTAAATGAAAACAAACCCTCCAAAGATAACAATAATTCCCCAAGAAGAGGTTTTCAAATTTAAAAGCTAAACTAAAATTTAAAATGATTTTCCTAGATTTCCAACCTAGATTCCCTGGCTTACTATCAGTGCATTTGTCCTTTTAAAGGAACCAATATGTTTGTATAACTGATGTGAAACAAGCTTGACTCCAAAAAGATTTAACTTAATATCTGGCTAAGCATTCAGAGGGTAGTCCATCTGTAGAATGTACATTAAGGACCCTGGCTGGAGCGCAGCTAGTCATGTATGATATCAGGCACACAAATGTGACGTGATGCCCATATACTCTTGAGCATAATTCAAAGTGCCATGAAGCTCTATGGGTAGGGAAGCTATAAACACAGTTGTCACAAATGAGAAAAACTACAGGGTTATGTTCAGACTGAAGAAGCATTAGAACCAGCTATCACATCTTAATGAAATTGTTAATTGGTAGATCATGGAATTCATAGCTAAAGATAATTTCTATCCCAACAACCTTGTAGCACGTTTTTCCTTAACTATTTCTTTACCAAAATCTAAGACAGATTCAGAAGTAGTTCAGACAGCTGTTCATAAATATACAAATACAATAAAAATGACTTTTTTTTTTCCACAGCAGATTTTTCCAATCTTTTTTTACCCCCTTTTTAAAATAGACCAGCACAGAACATGTGATTATCTACTGCTTATAGGAATAAGCACACATTTAATCTACATAATCATCAGTCTTTCTTTATGTAAAAATGATTAGTAAATGGGGTTTTTACGCAACTGTTTAGATTAGGCATTGGCATCATAGATTAACTTATTTCTAAAACACTTGATTTTATCACTCTGCCTAATGATTTGTCTCATGATTTATTGGCTAATATGATGAATCATGTTAGATTTATTGTTTATCCTATAAATAGTGCAACAAATCATTAAACAGTGATAAACCCCAGCAGTTTCACAAGTCTACCTATGTTGTCTTCATGTACATCATGCTTGTGTTGTACAATAATTTGATGGCTCTGTTTTCAGTTTTATGCTATCAGGTGAGTAGGAATCTCTGTTTAAATTAAATGGTTTTACAAAATAACAGTCAAGTCATAATCTTATACTCCAGCTATATTTATTTTATACAGAAAAATAAAGCCTAATATCTGATGCATGGTAAATCTGTAAATTTATTCACAATAATAAATGTAACATTCTTTCTTGGAAACAACTTAAATATAATGGCAGCTTTTTATACTTTGACGTGTCAGCTATGTTTGTCTTGCTATGGTTTCATGCTGGTGTTGATAGAAAGGTTGCTTCTATCCCAGTAATTCTAAAGATGTGAGCCCACATCATTTAGTAGCTTAACTGACAGGCTAGTGTGGGATATTGGTGAACTGAATATATTAAATTTGGCATTCAGATAATGGGAGTGGTCATTTTTTTTCTTGAGACATAATAGTTTCTCTTGTTGCAGACACCGCTAAGTCTGCCTGTATACATTCAGGACGAAAGGACAGAAAATAGAAGTAATATTCTTGAAAATTCCCTGAGGTCTTCAGTGGGTTAGGACAGACACAGTCATGATGATATTATATTCTGCCACAGTAGATTTGCAGTATTGTCAATTGAATTATTTGGACTGTAATGGTCAACCTTTATTACTAACTGGGATGTTTACCTTCTTTTGATCTCAGGGTATTGCCACACCCTGTTGTAACTCACCTGTTGCAGAAATGCTTATTGTGCATTCTTTAGATCCATTGTTTCATTCACAGTACCCTCAGCAATACTTGTTAAGGGTAGACATGATCAGGATAACTGATCAGCATTTTCAAAATACAGTATATTCTGGAAACATCATTTTTTCATTGTTCTGAGCTGGTGAAGTATATCTGTGCTATGCCCTCACAAGATTAGCAGATTTGTACAGTATGGGTGGCATGTGTGATGTCTGCGTGGAGCTCTGAATAAGCACAGGGCTCTGTGTAACACAGGAGGTGGCAGAATAAAACAGCACCTGGCAGCAGAGTGCTGCTACTGGTTGTCCCTGATACTCCTATTACCCTGGGTAAAAAGTTTTGATGGGAATGGGACATAGGCCAATGCCATATCCTACCTGGGCAGATGCATGGTGCCTGAGGATGAAGTTTGGCACCTTTCCTATGGATTTTGACTTTTTTTGGCACATCATGAGAACTCTGTTTGTTTGAGAGGACACAAAATAGCATGAGTAAGAACACCAAAGAGTATACCCCTGACAAGTTTTTAACAAGTCCAGATCTCCTTTGGCCATCATTATGTTAACAGTGTTGCTAACTCAGTTCACTCATTTTGCAGAATAGTAAATTATAAGCAGTTGTTATTGCTTCTTTGTACCTTTGCCATAGGTGAAGCCTGGGCACATGGGCTTGCCTTTTGTGTCAGATGCTTGTTTGGCTACTTGTTCCAGTCTTTTAAAGAGCCTGAACACAAATCTGCAGAACTCTGAAAATCATCTCCAGAAAGCTTCATGGCAAGCAGAAGTTCTGGTCCTTGTCATAGCGATTATGGAGATGTGGGAAGTAGGTACCCATGTATGGCACATCCTAGCAGACTAAATGTGTCTTGTTTGCTAACTAACTGAATATGTCCCTTCAGCACCCTACTAGTAATTTCTCCTCTAGTGTTCTTAAAGGGAAACAGACACAGTGAATAAGATGTACTATGAAAAATAAGATATTCTTTCTGTGTTTTTTGATGCCTGTTTTATTTATAGAACAGTACTGAGCACAGCTCAACAGCTAACTAGTCTTGGGCAAGTGATGAAGTTTAAAAATGTGTGGCAATATTACCTGAATCCTTTCTGTATTACTCCAACCTAGCTGTCTCTGGCCTCTTTGTAACCTATTGGCAATGCACATTACAGAAAGGAGAAGGGGCAACAAGTGTGAGACTTTGAAGACTAAAAATAAATAAATAAATGAACAAAATAAAAATTCTAGGGCTACTCTTAATGGAAAACTGACAAAGTCTGCAAGAATGAAGTCGAGTGAAAGGTAGATGGTAGATGAGATGGCTAGTTAGGAATGTGGGTTTTGGTGCATCTCATTATTAAATCCAGAAAGAGAGTCCTAATGCCCGAATTCACCAAAGAAAATGTGCTTTCTGGGCCATGTTTTACTCCCTTGTGTCCTTTGATGCAGTGTTCCTCCTTGGAGAAATGCACCTTATTTTGCATTAGCAGGGAAAGTAAAGTTGTGGGTCTTTTGAGTCTCCAATGTAATCCCAGGCAGTGCTAGTGCTAATTTTCCTCTAGACATGCCTTTTATTCCTCAATGTATTTCCAGAGAATTCTTCTTGTTTTCCTTAGAGGAATCTTGAGAAAATTTCTTGGAATTGCTCTAGATCTGGAGGTAGAACTATGGAAGGGGAGAAAACCAGAAAGAAAATTCTGGCTTAAAGGAAGGGGTTTGAAAGGAATTAAAATTATCATTTAACACAGAAGGAGGAAGTAGTTCATTGTAGCGGACCAAAAAGCTAAAGGACCCTACTTTATACATGGTGACATAGGCTTATCTCAAACCAGGGTAAAGATTATGGCATTAAAGCTTTAAAACCTAGGAAATTCGTGTTCCTAGAGTGGCTACCTAAATCTAAAGCATGCTTAATTTCTCTATGTAAGTAAATCTATTCAGAAAATTATAATTGTATTGCTTTGTGGTGTTTTCCATCAACTCTTTTCATTTGGTTTTGATTGATAACTATAGCACTTGCATTAGAACTTTTTGAAAACTAGTTAAGGTAAGAATTTTCTCACTCCCTCTGGGTAGTACAAAGTTTTCAAACTTGCAAGCATGTGTTATTCTTGTATAAAATATAACTTACAAATATTTTTGTGTTAGAATTACATTTCCCTTTATCTTTCATACCATTTGTCCATGTTTCATGCCCTACTTTCAGACTCTGCAATGTGACTGACTGATACAGTAAGTGCAGTTAATTTAATTCTGATTTTTGGGACTGGATTTGTCAATCAATACTGTTCACTGGAGTAATTCAGCAACTGTCTCTAATTTCTTAGTTTCTTTCTTTCTCTTTTACTTAATTTCAAAGTGAAAGTTCTTTAACAGCTACCTGTCAGCTTGAAGTTTGATGTTCATAAATTGAAGGATGAGTGCCTTTTGTTTGCATCCTACACAAATACAGCTTGAGTTTGGCAACAGTGATTGTCTGTAGACTGCTGTTAAGTCTTTCTCTTACCCATATTAAACAGGGAGCCAAGATACCAAAAAACAGAACAAGTTGCAGCCTCAAGAAGTAAAAGCACAGAGGGAGTTCAAGTAACCAGTCCAATTAGATTCTGAGGACAGGACTGGATTATAGAAACTTATTACATAAGCCAGATGTCAATATAGGTGTGCTGATTTTGGTTGAAATAGAGTTAATTTTCTTCACAGTAGCTAGTATGGTGCTATGTTTTGGATTTGTGCAGTGTTGACAATTCAGGATGTTTTTGTTACTGCTGAGCAGTGCTTAGACAGAGCCAAGGACTTCTCTTCACACCACCCCACCAGTGAACAGACTGGGGGTGCACAAGAAGCTGGGAGGGGACACAGGTGGGACAGCTGACCCCAACTGACCAAAGGGATATTCCATACCACATGACGTCATGCTCAGCATATAAAGCCGAGGGAAGGAGGAAGAAAGGGGGGACATTCAGAAATATGGCGTTCATCTTCCCAAGTAACTGTTACATGTGACAGAGCTCTGCTTTCCCGGAGGTGGCTGAACATCTGCCTGCTGATGGGAAGTGGTGAATTAATTCCTTGGTTTGTTTTGCTTATGCGTAAGACTTTTGCTTTACTGTTTTTATCTCTACCCACAAATTGTCTCAATTTTACCCTCCTAATTCTCTCCCCCTTCCCACAGGGTGGGAGTGAGAAAGTACCTGTGTGGGGCTTAATTGCCAGCTGAGGTTAAACCTCAATAGTAGGCCATTGTTCTCCCTTATTCACAGGAGATACTCCTAGTATCAATAAGAGATTTACAGAAAGATGTAAAATGTCATCATCAAGTAGAAACTAATGTTTTAGTTAGCACCATTATTATTTCATATACAGCATTACCTGATGGGAAAAAACCATTAACTTTAAAACCTCAGTTGTGTACTCTCTGTTTCAGCTTGTTTGTTGTCTTTTCAACTTCTCTACCAGCTTTTAACATCAATCAACAAATGCATCCTTTTCCACATGAATAATGATCCCCCACTGACTGGCATGTCTGTCTGGAGAACAAGAAATATAGCACAGCTCATCCTGTGCCACCTCTACTATCTAGGGCACAGATCTCAGATGTTCAGGGGAAATATCTACAACAGGTAATCAAAATGATACTACAATTAACCCAAATTTTCCTTTTTCTTTTACTTATAGGTAATGCTATTAGTTATGTCCTAGTACAGGCACTCAAGTTTTCTAATATCCAGCTACTAAATGCTGAGGCCCTTCCAGACCCCAGCCTCCCCTAGCTGGGTGTGCAGGAGGTCTCTGTGTTGGGTCTGCAATCCAGAAAGATTATTTTATTTTATTTTATTTTATTTTATTTTATTTTATTTTATTTTATTTTATTTTATTTTATTTTATTTTATTTTATTTTATTTTATTTTATTTTATTTTATTTTATGTACAGCCAAAATCAGGGACTTGCCATCTCAGTGAAGATAATAAGAACTGACTGGCCTAAATTGGACTCGTATTCTTAGTGCTTTTCTGGCAACGTTGTTGCTGTCTCTCAGAAACAGCCCACATTCCATTCCTTGCTACTCAACAACAATGTCAGAGTGGATGTGTCCCAAATGCAGCAACTTCCCAAGCATCTACAGGGATGCAATGATGAACACTACTGATAACATCAGCTGCCTGGAAATCGTCTCTCCCCAGCAATTCCCCTGTCCTGATCCTGTGGTAGGTGGCTGGATGCATCCCTGTTTCTTCTGGCAGATGGAAGCTTTTGCTTATGTGCAAACCCTGCTCCTTGTGCAGCATGGTTGAAAGCATTCCTTGAAAATAAAACAAGCCTGTTTTCCTCCATCAGGCTGGAAAATACCATTGCAACATAGGATCACTGAGGTTTCCTGAAGCACCATTTTCCAGTAGCTCAAATCTCTAGAAGTCCTTGTTTGTACACTGTAACTTTCTGTTTGCCGCTGGCACAACAGCCATAGTTTTAGTTCTCCATCTTCTAAAAACCTTCCCAACACAGCTCCTTCCCTGCCTCAGGTTCTAGTAAAGGTTTTGTTGTCTATAAAGGTAAGCCTGAAAGAACTCTGTGAAGTTTTCTTTAGATTGTAAAACATTTTAGCCCTCTAGCTGGTCACAAGAGAACTTGCAGTCAAGGATGAAACCTGCCCAGTGCCATCATTCCTCCAAGCAATACCCAGAGTGGTACTCTTATTATGTTCATGTTTGGTCTGAGCCCTTTTAATTTTTTTTTCTTTCCCCTCTGTGAAAAAAAAATCCAAAGTGGGTTCTAGCTTTAAGGATGACACACATTTAATGGGGCTTATGCTATACTATTCTTGCTTAACTTTGAGCTTTTGATTTAGCATTCTAGTTTAGCAGTGGTATTCCACAGGGGATATTGTTGGTTTCCAAATCTTTTGTCAGAGTAATTGAGCATAACATCTTTGCAGGTCTGTATTTCAAAAGATGCATTATCTTTTCCTGTCCATTTGTTCTAGCCAAGCTATTCAAAACTTTTAGCTTTGTAGATCCTTTGAAATAATTTGAGTTTTAGGGCTGGTAATTTATGTTTCTGCTGAATTTGCGACTCTGCATGTGATGATTAATACATTTCTCTCCATAAATAAGAAAAGGTGGAATTGGTAACAAAACAGAAGAATTTTATTAAATTCTGTATTTTGCAAGAGACTTCCATCCTCTTAATTCTTTATAAATTAAACATCACCCATGTCTGGCTGGTGAAGAATGTGTGTCACATATAAGATATCTCCCTTAAATATTTTCTTGAAAGTAATCTATATGATTTACAACATATTGCAATTAACATTGACCTTTTGTCTACTTCAAAAGAATGTGAGAAACAGTTTTTCTGACATCAAAGAGATTTTCTAAATTTACAAAAATATTCCTGATGAAAGTTGCTCTGACTGGGAAAAATATGTCACCTTCATTTAAAAGTTATGGCATACTTGATAGATTGTCTGCCTCTTTCCTAACCTTAATTCATGCACAACAGTGTATTTAAAGAGACATTTGCAAGTAATCATCTTTTAGAAAACACAGAACCCCAGAAGTCAAAACTAAGAATCCTGTATTTATCTTTTAAGATCAGCTGACAATATACTCAAGATTTGTAGGCTGCCATTCGCTCTCCCATTTGTTTCCAGCTACTTAATTGCCAGCCTGCTGCTGCACTTGAGGTTTCAGTAAATGTAATATTATTTTTTTTTAATTGGAAAAAAAAAAATTTAAATAGAGAAGAAAGCTCAGTTTTTCCACAAATCTTTATATCCAACTTTATTTTACAGATTATATCAATATATTATTAGACCTATGGACTGTTTGTCAAATATTTGCTATAAATATAGCTCCCAATATTCATTATACTTGTTGCATGTGGTATGACGTTGGATTGCTCCTGATTGCTCCCCAGAAGAATCTGTCAAGGTTTTGAGATGAACATGTAAAATCTTATGATAGAGGATTATTCCTTAAAAAAACCCCTTTTCTTTTACTTTTTCTTTTATCCCAATGCTTACCTATGAAAATGTTAGTGGGAAGCAGATAAATGGTCTGTGAATAGGATCAAATTGCTTAACGCAATGAGACAGAGTCTGGCTCCTCTTTATTTTCTCTTTTTTCTTCACTGATTTGGTCCCCTCCTAAGGATTGGGAAGGATGCAGTGGCCACAGCATCCTGCCAATATGTGACAAGTTCAAGCGACGTCCCTCAGGGCGCTTGGCTGGAGCAGGCTTATTTTGTAGAAGCCCTGACTTTGATGGCAAAGTATTAACTGTTCAGTTGAGGGAGGGGAGGAGAGATCAGAGCACGAGTTAGGCCAGCTGCCAGCCACACTAAAATTATTTCTGTAACCACTCCAATATGTGTACCAGAATTTAGGAACTCCGATATATTCAGACAGAACAGTTTTACACAAAGGGTAGTTGAAATATGGTCTGGAACAAACTGCCGGAGTCAGCAGTAGAAGCAAATAGTGTAAATCAGTTCAAGGAGCAGGTTGTGAAGAGGCAGGAGGAAAAGCATAGAGCTACTAGCTAGAAGTTCAAGTTTCAGATGATGAAATGCAGACTGATTTGTATTTCCTGAGGTTATGAGGGCAGGTCTTCATGGACTGTATCATCCTCTTTGGGTTGTTAAATGTTCATATATACTTTTGTGCTGCATTTCATTCTCTTTCAGCATGAAGTGATGCCTTTCCCCCCACTCTCTTGCTTATACACTCTCTGTAGATAATGTCTTGCAGAGTGGAATGTGTACCACAGAAACTCTTCCACAGCAACTTAGTGAACTTCACTGAAGTCAGTGTAATCATTTAGTTACAGTAATGTGATCATTTTCCAGCTTATGGGTACATAAATTTTCATGCGTTGTGTTGTCGTGGCCAGTGACATGTTCTCACTGAGAAATCTTGCCATCAAACATTTGAATTTTTAAAAATTATTATTTCAGTAAGCCTATAAACATAACTGTGCATGTACGTGAGTCTCCTCACCTTCTCCTGCATTTGCAACCCAATTCCATTGCTCTCTTCCTTGTGTCTGGAACTAAGTCCCCTGAAATTACTGGAGGCTTCCTTTTAAAAGGCTCGAGGCAGCAGTGATGAGCCTGATTCTGCAAGCTATTGTTCTCCGTAAACTTCATGATATGTCAGCATAAGCTGAAATTTCTCCACAGCTTAGTGGATCAGGCTTTGCCTAGGCTTTTTTGTGTGTGTGTGTGTTAATAGATAAGCATCTCAAATGACACAGATTGTCATTGTTAATATTACATGGAAGTGGTTTGTGTTTCATTTCAGCCTTCAGTTTGTAAGTCCTAAATTGTGCTAAGTACCTTGTAATGTTTCCACTAGAGTTTTTTCAAATGTACAAGTTTCTCCTTTTAAAAATTGTCTTTTATTGTAGCTCTGATAATCAAGAGACAAATGTCTTTTGTTTGTTATGAGTAGGAACCCAAAATACAGATTCTTACTGAGATTCCCCATGCCTTGGGTTTCCTACTTAAAGTAACATTAATTTGACTGAGATTTATGTATTTCCCTCCTGTCTCAGCATAACATTACCAAATGTTCTCTGTTCATTCTTTACTGTACCTATCTGTGTGCTAAAAGAGCATAAACTATCTCTCAGTGTTTCCTCCTTTCTTGAACTCGCAGCCCTGTCAGAAATCAGAAGCACAGTTCCATAACAAAGAAAAATAGTAAGAAAATTATCTGAACTTTGTAAATGACCAGGAAGGTTTGGTTCTTGCTGCTTAGAAATTCGTAATGTGAGTGAGCATAATCTCTGTTTCCTGCTTCTCAGCTGTAGATGTGCTGCTATTGTGCTTAAAGCCCAATAGAGCAGTAGCAACACAGAGTTGGCCTTACAGAAACATAGCAGCCAGATGATTGGATCCCATTTCCCACAGGTTTCTAAGTCTGCAACTGAAAATGTCTTGTAACTCTATTAGGAAAGACCTACGGTGATCAATAGAAGCAACAAGGCCACACAAGTACGTCTCAGAGCACAATGAAAATTGCACATCTCATGGTGCTCAAGGGACTTAATATATTTCAGTGATTTTCTCACCCCATCTCTTGCCCTTGTTTACAGAGCAGTTCTTCTGTTTCCTGCAGCTTTATTGTGAAATGTACCTGGTCTTATTCATTGTCATAGTTTACTCAAAGAAAAGGAAAAAAAAAAATCAGTTCTGCATGTTTCCTAAGACTTTTGTAATACAGATTTTTATTAAAAAAACACAACAACCAACCAACCAAAAAACCCTACTTTTGTAAAGGTTGGTTTATATTTTGATGTGACATCTTGCAGCTTCCAAGTGAGGATGTCTGCGGTCCCTTATACATCATTCTTGTCTGAGACAAAAGGGCCAAGACCAGGTGTAGGGATATGGTTTCACTGAAGCTGACTGGTGATAGACTCACAGATGCAATGTAGTATATCAGGGCCACGAGCTGACAGATCACTCCTGAAGATGTTCTGAGCTGGGTGGATCTGAGGTAACATTGGAAACGACATTGATATTGATCTACAAACACCTGACCAGAACAGTGTTTCATCGGTTCAGTTAATATGGCATCCATCTCTTTCTGGTACTAGAGAGAGAACTGGATCCTTGTTGTGGGCGGAAAGAGAAGGGGAAGTGATCCATGCTATTTATTAATGCCTTTTGCACAGCTGTTTATTTTCTATAGAGTTAAATTCCCAGTTATTCCAGGGCTGGACCCTAATAACTAAATAGGATAGAAATTCCAATCCTTCTATGAAATTAAGAACATGGAGTCCTAAGAATGAGGTGAAAAATTCTCTAAGGTGTTCTGGGAGGCTGAAGAGGTTGCTTTGCTAGCAAGAGATAATCACAAAAAGCATACTGTAGTGCAACAGTAACTATTATGGGATTGCAGGTAAATTCCTAAAGTGGCATCCCACTGAAAACTCGCCTTTCAAATATCCTACTTTTTCTCTGCATGGCCAAGGTAATTAGTAATGAGGATGCAAAGATTCCATTAGATTAAGAAAACTGTTTTAAAATTTTGAATTATTATCTGCAATTTCCATTAATTATAGATCAGAAAAAATACCTCTGATGATCTTTCAGAACTGCTTTTCTTCATTTCTTTGGTGATTCTAAACCATCTGTGGACAACCAGCATAAAAGGATTTGATCCCGTGGATTTAAGGTCTGAAATAGTCTCATGGTATTGCTTTTGCTTAGACGGACTTTTTCTCAACAACTCTAAGAACTGAGTCTTATTTTAGTGACAACTAAGAGACTGCTTGTTCCATTACATGATTATTTTTAGTTTGGTCTTAAGCACCCCTTACAATATCCTACTTAAAACTTTTTCTTTTTTAATGTGAGAAAAACAAAATGCTTGCTTTGAGGTATACAGGGAGTCTTTTATAGACAGTGTGTTTAGCTCAGAGCACATGAAAAAATGACTACTTGACTAGGTTAGCTTTGAGTGCCCTTAGGCTCTTTGAGATTAGTTTTAGATTCATATGCTGTGGTCACTCATTGACCAAGCTGTTTCAACCCTTATACATATCCACCAAAGGATCATTTCCCTCAGGCATGGTTTTCTTTCAATCATATTTAGCAAAATCATTAAACACACTTGGGGCTTGCACTGAGGAGAGAAACGACTTTATATGTACACAATTCAAAACAGTTTACTTCTTCAGGAAGAAGAAAAAACTTGCTAGATGGTCTTTCGAGGTCCCTTCCAAGCCCTACCATTCTGTGATTCTGTGTAAGTCGCTGTTTGTCAAGACTGTAGTATGGTGCACCCTAAAGGAGTTCTCTATTGCTTCCCCTACAAGTAAATTACTTTTACATTATTCCTAGTATTTTTTTGGCAATATTTTAAAAAGTTGATGCAAAGGTGATGCTTTAATGAATTCTTTCTTACTTTTATTTCCAAAAGTGTTTGACAGTTGATACAGCAGTGGGATGGGAATCAAATAATACATTGATCCCCCTTTATCCTTTTAATAGCCTTTCCTTTAGCAGCCAAATTTTATTTTTCAACAAATCCTCAAACCATAAGGTTTTCAGCTTTGATATTTTACAAAAGAGTTCTTAACACCCACCCACACACACACATCCCCACCCACAAACCCCCTTAAATTTTAGAGCAGATGAGCATCCACAACAGTGGATGTAGAATCCATGCAGAGGGTGCAAAGCAGAGTGGTTGGATGACTCCCGCTATGACATTTAAGTGTGCCAGGTTTCTGATCTCCTCACTTAGCTTCCTTCATGTGCAAAGTCATATTGGCTCTAGTTCAGTGAAATTCAACACAGGAAGAGTAAGTGTTCACACACCAAGACTATTTGTAGGACTTGTTACTGGGGCCCTAAATTTGGAATTGGGAAGTGTTCCCAGATGGCCTATAAAGTGAATATTTTTGGTTCTTAACTGAGAAAGATTCACATTAAATTCAACGGGTTCTCTTTATTAAACATATCTTGGCTCATGGTTTATAGAAAATACTCTTGACTTGTGCAGTGTAGCTTTGAATAGAATAGAAATGCATGTGAGAAGGAGGGGAGTTGTGTGCTCTGTGGGTGTATTTCCCTAGGCATGGAGTTATTGTTTCTGTGAGATTGAGGTGAATTCTTTTCCTCCTATGATTATCTAATTTGGGTGAGTGTCTAAGAAAGAATTGTCTCCCAAATTATCTGAGAGGTAAGTGATGCTCTCCCTTCAAGACCTGTCTTAATTCAACTTCTGTGTCAGACAGGTTTCACTTAGGAGTTCAAACTCACCACCGCGCTTTGACTACTCAAATCAGACATCTCTGATGACACTCCCCCTGCTTACCCCGGCTGGCTTTTACTTGAACTCTCTTGGATCTCTTTACACATGGAGGCACATGTACATATTCACTCCCCTCACCCCTGCTTCTTTCTCTATATGGAGATCACCTGAACTGCTTAAATCTTTTGATTCAATTTTAATTTCTGAGAGCAGTGGAATTCCTTAGAATTATATCAAAGATGCCATGTTATCTTATATCTATAAGCTCTTCTGTAGTCAGATTTGGAATTTTCACAAGAGTCTTTCCTCAGACACAATCAGTGACATTCACATAGAATTGCTTTTCTGTAATCATACATACCTGGCTACTGCAGGTATTTTTGATCTTGTGCACTAAATTGTAAACATGAGGGTAAACCAAACTTTCTCAGATGGAACCAAAATGGATAGATATCTGAGCAGCTATTTACCTCTGCATTTTTTTTCTTTCTGTGAATGTCTTCATGTTCATCACAACTGCTGGAATTCAGAATGAAAGGTAGATTGTAGATCTAATTTTTTTATAAGTTATATTTCAAATGCCCCTAACCTTTGATACTACACACTCAGTTGACTGGAATTTTAATTTGCTCTTTTTTGTGTCCCTGGCAACTTCAAATGGAGCAGTCCTTCTTAGGAAGCCCTTAAGACTGCCCTAGACCTGTGCAACTCCAGGAATAATTCTAGGTTTGAAATCTCCTGGGTTTGATTCTATTTCCTATCTTGCTAAATCAGCATTAGTTTTTAAAACATCAGACTGCCCTTTTTCACATCTTATCATGCTTTGTATAATGCTATTCTGGACCAAACAGGGTCTGAACCAAATGCTGAGAAGTGCTCATTAATTTTTGGACAATTCCCTTTCTCATACTATCACAGTATCACAGTGTAACTAAGGTTGGAAGAGACCTCGAGGATCATCGAGTCCAACCTGTCACCACAGACCCCATGACTAGACCATGGCACCAAGTGCCACGTCCAATCTCCTCTTGAATGCCTCCAGGGATGGTGACTCAACCACATGCCTGAGCAGCCCATTCCAATGACGAACGATTCGCTCAGTGAAGAACTTTCTCCTCACCTCGAGTCTAAACCTCCCCTGGCACAGCTTGAGACTGTGTCCCCTTGTTCTGATGCTGGTATCAGAGTAACTGAGTTGTTCCCTTGTCAAGGTTTGCTGAGTAATTGCCTAAGATCACAGTCTCTTAGTGTAACTATGGTGCAGTTTTAAGACTTCTCACTTTAGTCTTCTATTATTCCTCTTTCAATTGTGTATCTTGTGTTCTTCAGCTACTAGAAATTCCAAATTTCAGCACTGAAAGTGCTAAACTACCTCTCCTAGCAGTATTCATTAATGCTTTGTGATTTAATATTTCATTGTATGTAAAATTTGAGAGACACAGTAGTGTGAAAAGTACAGTATAAATTTTACTGCATAGTTTACTTCTTGCCTTGTAAGTAGCAGAATCACTTCCTTTTGGTTTTCCAGCAGTGAAAATTAGAGATATTTTTCTTAAAGGTAAAAATAATCAGTGGTTTAAGCAAAAATTAATACAGTTTATGTGGGTTCAAACTTCTTAAACACTGATTTTGGTTTCTGGCAATTATAAAACAGATTATTCTGAATTTAATCCTTTTAAGCTATAAATTAGTATATTTGGATTTGTTTTCTGAAAATTCCATAGTACACATAGTAGACCACAGCAAGCACATTGTCTCTGAAAAGTCCTCATATCTTCTAAAAATATTTAAGGATTTAGAGACTTTAAGATGAAAACTCAAGTAAAGGTAACAATCTTAAATGCTCCCTACATGTGCATCTGAAATAAGTAACTTAAAATGACTTCAGGTTTGAATTTCTTAAGGTGACAAGGCTTAGTTCTGCTTAGTGATGTGATCATCCCAGTGACAGAACCTTTGCCTTCATGTCATAGATTTTGCATTTTCCAAAAGCAGATTCTGACATCTGTTATTTTTCAGGTACTGTATCACAGGATTTAAATTGCCGATGGAAACTTCTTGATGATCCTTCTGCTTCCAGTTTATAAACTGGAAAAACTTCTACATGGTACTTTTTTCCTTTTTGCTTAGATGACTAATCTCCTTCAGCACCACCTATAATCAAAAGCGAATGGAAGTCTGTGGTGGTTTGGCCCTGGGTGGGAGCTAGATGCCCAACAAATCCACTTTATCACTCTCCTTTTTAGATGCACAACGGAGAGGGAAAATATAGCCAGAGGTCTGTGGGTCAAAATAGAAGTAGTTTTACTAGACAAAGGCCACTCATGGAAGCAAAAGCGAAAAAGAATATTATTCTCTACTTCCTATTAGCAGACAGTGTCCAGTTGCTTTCCTGGAAGACAGGGCTTCAATACACTTAGTGATTGCTCCAGAGGACAAACACCCCCAACAAACACCCCCACACTTCCTTCTTTCTCTTAGCTTGTACATCTGAGCTGACATCATATGTTGTGGAATACCTCTTCGGTCAGTTTGGGTCAGCTGGCCTGGCTGTGTATCTTTCCAAGATACTGTCCATCCCTCAGCCTACTGTTGGGGGGCAATGTTGGAAAAGCAAAGCCTTCCTGCTGTGTGAGGAGTACTCAGCAACAGCCAAAACACTGATACGCTATCAATAGCCTTCCAGCTACCATTACAAAACACAGCGCTATGAAAGATGCTACGGGGAGAATTAACTCTGTCTCAGCCAAACCCAATATGAGGTCCTGCAGAGAGTAACTTGGAGCACCTACATTTGCTTCTTGTGAGGAATTGTCCATAGGAGGATCCCTCTCTCCAGTTGCTCTAGTCTAGAAATCAACTGACTGGGAGAAGTACCCAAAGTTGATCTGTGGAAATGCTTTGTTCATGTTTCATGACTTCCAAACTGATTTTGGTGAACTTCCCTGGGGAAAAATATTGACCCAATTCTTTTTAAGACTTAACATGGAGATATTTTATGGATATCTGAGGTGAATAGAGCTCAGGCAGGTCTTTCCCCCTTTGTTTGTGTGGAAAAGGAATCTGATTTCAGTCAAATTTACTTCCCAGAAGTTTGGACTTCTTGAAATTAACACAAGGAACTATTTCATGTTACGTGGTAGCTTTTGAATGTTCCCTGGCATTAAAGTAGGTCTGCATTATATTCAAGCAAAACTATGTGCTGGCAGTGTGGTAAAATATTAGAGAATTCCCCTCAAATTAGTTACAGAAATTGAATGACAGGAAAAATTAAAATGAGGCAGGAGGGGGTCAAATATGTTATTTAAAAAATACTCCATAAAGTCAAACGTGCAGTAAATTAGCAAGTGTCCTCTTGCAGTTATTCCGGGAAACATACTGCGGGGGGGGGGTGGGTGGGACGGGGGGGGAAGTAGGGAGGGGGTGTTGGTTGTTGGTTTGTTTATTATTTGGCAAAATTTGCCAGTGTTTTGTCAGTTTTCTACAGGCCGTTGTGTATGGAACATCTTGGGAGGATCCCCAGAAATCTTTGAGGAAGCCTTCAGAAATGATGAACCAGACACGATGGATTGCAGCCAGAATGACAGTGCAAGGCAACAAGCTCAAAGCTGGGTAGTCCTTTTGAAAACCTTTCAGCCTCGAAGGTGTGACATGTCTAAAGTGACAAAATTGAAGTAATCTGTTCATCTACCTGCATCTAGTCCTGGGTACTTCAAAAGCTGCATTTAGAAATGCAAACCCAACTTCCTTTGCATTTACAGCAGATGGTATTAATTTATGTCACTTAGATTAATAGCAGTTGTTGTTTAACAATAGCTGCTGATAAACTAGCATTGTTATAACAGTATGCAAAAAGCTACATCTAAACTCGAGATCAGGGGATGGGGAGGGGTGCCAAGGAGGGTAGGCAAATGCTCCACCCTGCTTTGTTATGTATATATGATTTTATATATTTACATATATATTTATTTTTTTCCTCTACCCACACATAGAAATGATAACTTCAGTATGTTTATTTGGAGTGGTGAAAAACAGTCACTTGCAAATTAAGGGAGACAAGGAACAACAGATTGGAGCCGTATAATTTTTTTAAATGCTGTTTCCAACCACAGTGTAAGTGTTAGAAAGGAGGGGGAAGATTTTATTTAGTTTTTTTTAAAAACAAAATATATTGGGTTTTATGGCAATAAATTCTTTTGGCTCAAAGACATCTGTAGTTTAACCTAGTAATCTGTGAGAAGTAGAGGGGCAGGAGAGAGCAGAGCTGTGAAAAGGATCTGTTCTTAGGACCTGTCTATCTTTCTGTTCATAATAAAAGCAAGAGAAAAAAGAAGCAGTGTTATCAGTACACTTCTGCAAGTGAATTAGCTAGCACAGATTTGATAAAGCTTATAAACCCTCTAGAGCAATCGTGACAGTTTGCTGGCTTGGGCTTTGTCTGCTGCCAGTTACTCCTTGCTAGTGGCACTCTTTATTTATGCTTCAGTACCACGTTATCCTCTGGGCTTCAAACAGAAGGGACCTGTCTGTAAGTGTTTTGGTTGTGGTGTTAAAAAATAAGAGTGCAGCAAAACACATGCAACAGTGCCCAAGATCTGTTTCAGCCAGTTTTCCTTCTCATGGTTTAGCTTCCCTGTGTCTTTTCGGTACAAGCAGAGCGTGGCTGAGGTGGTATATGTCTGCCTTCCACTAGAGAGTGTCACAGAGTTATTTGAATGAATGAAAAAATCCAAGTGGATGTATTAACTGCTTTGTCGTAGGTAAAATGCAAAGTGGTATGACCTCAAGAACAGGAGATAGGTGTGCCTGCCCTCCTTTTCCATTTTCCACCACTGCTATTTAGCCTTCACTCTGCACCTAAAAATAAACATATTGCAGGAGGTAGCCACATTTTAATACATGCAATCTTTTTTTATCAATTTGACAATGAGTACACATTACTATTATGGTAAACATACAATCTGTTATTTTCTCTCTCTTTTATACTCAAATTAAATGTATACTCAAAATGCTAGCATAATTTTGGGGTCGATTATCGTGTGCATGTTCCTAGCACAAGGCAATGGCAAATAGAGTTTAGATTTTGGATCAGTCTATGTAAGATTCTACACATGGGAGTCTTGGAAAGAAAGTTGCAGTCCATTAGCAAATTCTCTTATCTGGACTGAAGATGTATATGCATAAGTAGAGAAATTGAAAAATGGTGTTAAGTACTTCAGAAAGTCTCCAAAGGGAGATCTGGACAAGAAGGTACAGTAATAGCATTAGATGGCTATTACTGTAAAAAGAAAAGAAGGACTTAAAAATTAGGACAATAGTAACACTCCAAATGCATAAATTTCTTTATCCCCTGAAATTGTATATGGAAATGAAAAAACTGAGAGTATTGTCTTTCAGGGGTGTGATGTCATTGAATAGCTCTCAGTCCTTTTTTCTAAATGAAGGATACTTTATTTCAAATAATAAATCAAAAAATGTAAATACTGTGCTCACTGCAGGGCTTAAAATGGGTTTAATCTTCAAAGTCTATTTGGGTGAACTCTCCTGTTCCTGAATTCCAGAAAAATCTGCAAGTCAACTGTTTTTCTTTTATAGAGGACGGATCCCTTCTTCCAGGTCTGTGGTCCCTGGCCAACATCTCTGTCCAGACTACACTGTCTTCTTTCTGCTTTAATGAATGCAATACCTCAGGCCTGAGAAAGTGTCCTCACAACCAGGAACAGGGATACTTTTATTCCTGGAGGATTTCCAGATCATAAGAAGAACTTAAAATGCTCTGGAAAACTCAAAGACAGAAGCAGCGTATCCAGTTGGGCTCAAAGGTTTAACTTCCTTACCTTTTCCATGAGAAAATATGGAGCTGAGGGGATGAATCAGGGCCCTAAGCATCCTTCACAGTGATACCAGCAGTTGTTAACCAACCACAGCTGATGGGGTCTCCAAGATCTGAATGTAGAGTGATAAAAGGTTTTGTCTTGAAGTTACATCAAAGTGAGTAGTACGGCAAGGGCAGTTATGTCAGATCCTACTGTAGTGAGGTGAGCAGTAAGCTGGACTTGTAATGTCATTAAGAAAGTGTAAGGTCCTGACAGTTAAAGATCCTGTGATGCACCTTTACAAAAGTTACATGTACCTATCTATGGAAATCTCAGACTTTATTCTTAAAAATCTTCAATTTGCTTTGCTATTTGAATGTCTCTATGGTTAGTTCACCTTAGTTTTTCCACCCTGGAAAGGTGAAGAAGTACAAGTGATGTCATAGAATAGAATAGAATAGACCAGACCAGACCAGACTGGAAGAGGCCTTCAAGATCATCGCATCCAACCTATCAAGTAATCCAACCCACCTAATCAACTAAACCATGCAACCAAGCACCCTATCAAGTCTCCTTCTGAACACCTCCAATGATGGTGACTCCACCACCTCCCCAGGCAGCCCATTCCAATGGGCAATCACTCTCTCTGTGTAGAACATCTTCCTTACATCCTGCCTAAACCTCCCCTGGTGCAGCCTGAGACTGTGTTCTCTTTTTCTAGTGCTGGTTGCCTGGGAGAAGAGACCAACCTCTGCCTGTCTACAACCTCCCTTCAGGTAGTTGTAGAGAGTAATAAGGTCACCCCTGAGCCTCCTCTTCTCCAGGCTAAGCAACCCCAGCTCCCAGCAACTCCCAGCTCATTTTGTTAAAATGACTTTGAGATGCTACTGTAGTGGAAGATAACAGAGAGCATTTGATCTCTTGAGTGTGTAAATTTCTTTGTTTTTGATCTTTTGAATTTTTTGCTATTAGTTCTGCTTGGAGTATACATATGTGGGAGTAAGAGAGGTATTTTCCCATCATACTCTGACATTCATAGCTAATCAAAGGGAAGTGTTCAGCTGTGGACAACTGAAAAAACTATCTGAAAGAATGTACCAACGCCCAGCAAGCAATTTTTAAATACAGAGATCTGGTTAATAATAGGTAACTAAAAGAATTCCCATTTTGCCAGCTTGTGCAGATACTGCACTTCTAGTGGCAGCAGCAAACATCACTCCTCAGTGCTGCGTTTGCTTCTCAATCCACTACATCTTCCAGGGTGTCTATTACTGATGATTGCGTCCAGCACTGTGTCCAGTTCTGGGCCCTTCAGTTTAGGAAGGACATCAAGACACTTGACCGTGTCCAGAGAAGGGCAACAAGGCTGGTGAGAGGCCTTGAGCACAAGCCCTGTGAGGAGAGGCTGAGGGAGCTGGGATTGTTTAGCCTGGAGAAGAGGAGGCTCAGGGGTGACCTCATTGCTCTCTGCAACTACCTGAAAGGTGGTTGTAGCCAGGAAGGAGTTGGTCTCTTCTCTCTAGCAACCAACACCAGAACAAGGGGACACAGTCTCAAGCTGCACCAGGGGAAGTTTAGGCTTGAGGTGAGGAGAAAGTTCTTCACGGAGAGAGTTATTCATGATTGGAATGGGCTGCCCAGGGAGGTGGTGGAGTCACTGTCCCTGGAGGTGTTCAAGAGGGGATTGGATGTGGCACTTGGTGCCATGGTCTAGTTATGAGGTCTGTGGTGACAGGTTGGACTCAATGGTCTTTGAGGTCTCTTCCAGCCTTGGTGATACTGTGATTAAGAAAATTGCCACATTGTATTTTTTTCCCCTGAAATTAGATGGAGAGAGTTTTTTTTTTTTTTTTTTAAAGAAAAAAACAAATTATGAAACTCTTTTTCACTGTCATTTGCTAGAATATATTGAGGCATCCGCACTACCATGGCTGCAGGAGGAGGCTAAGGTTTCTGTGGGTCTGCCTGTGGCTCAGCAGGAAGGTTTGAGTAACTGTATCTTTATCTCAGTTTACCCACTAGAGTTATATAGTTAGAATTGAAACATAATTTATGGACTGCGTAGGAATGCTTAATTAATGTTTGAGAACTGTGAGATCCTTTAATAAGGAGTTACTCTTTATGAAAGCAAAGATATATTTATTAATAACCAGGTGGCTGTTTTGCACTTTGTCTTCTCACAAATAGTACCCTGAAGGCGGGTAGGGGGAAAGAGTAGAAATAGTTTTAGGAGCTTTTGAGTAAGAGTTGCTACCTCACTACTGAACTGAAGTAACTTTGAAAGATGGCTTATGCAGCCACCTATCTGCAGTCTTCTTGCATGAGGGATTTCTAATAGTCAACAGAAGCTCCTTCCTGAGGACCTGGAGAGAGTGTGATCTAAGTCTTTCAAGTTAATCATGAACCACAGAGCAAGCACTGAGTAAACTGATAGCATAAATTGAAAGGTCAAAGCTTGTATTGAGAGAGAGGCTGTAGTATTTCTCTCTTGAAAGAGACATGACAATTCATTTTGATCTCTGTCACAGAGATACAGACAACTGAAGGAGGGAGATGCTCAAAGAGAGCTCAACAAAAGGGCCTCAGTGCCTGAACACACAGACCTCGTGTCCTCACCAATCCTGTGTCCCTCACAGCACAAGGCAAATGCAGTCTCAGGCTGTGTCAAAGTTGTGTGTTCATCCCTTTTCTTTGGCTGCTATTCATTGTAACCTTGATGGTTTGACACATGTGTACCAGAGTGGCTGTGGGGAATATCTATTAGGAAAAAGGCTGTGGAAATGTTTTTATTCTCCTTTAGATTTCTCATTGAATCAAACAATTCCTTAGGCTTTGCACTTAGTGTAACACAGAAGCATGTGGGCATTTGCCTGCCACGTGTAACCGAGGGGGCAGTAGAAAACGGAGCTTGAAAATATTTGGTCATACTAGCAGTTAACTAGTAAGTTAACAGGAGTATGTCTGTGTCAGGATGAACTGATCACCCAGAAGTAACAGAATTTGTGTTTCAATATGAGAAATCTGTGGCAGTTTAAAGTCAGCATATGTATATTTATCTGTTTAGGGGAGGTTGGTTGCTTTTTTCCCCCAAAAATATCTCTTTGTGCCAGGTATTGTATATCCCCCAGTCATTAGAGTGACTAATTTAAACAGAAATAGCTATGTAGAAGCATATTCATGCTGTACACTCTAGGGCAGGTGAGCACTAAATTTACCTTGAAGTGCTTTAAATGTCAAATAAGATTAGTGATCTATGAATCCATCTAACAATTCACTGGAAGTTCTGCTCTTTGATAATGATTTTGTGTAATAAACAAGGTAACCCTTTTGCTGCCTAATGAAAAACAAGTGCATGCTAGATGATGGGGCCATTTTACATGAAATGTGCTGTTCCACATAACCTTTCCCTTGATGAAGAGCAAATATTGCCCAAAGAATCCCACAGAAGAATCACTAAGTGGTTTACGGAAGTTAATGGCCAGGCACTAATTTACCCGCTCCTATGTTTAGATGGAGAAGACAGTGATATGTGTGCTTAGAGACCACAAATGTTGTTAGATTTTTGTGGAAATAAAGGTAAGAAGAAGCTATGATAGCTGAAAATTTGATCCACGATTAAAAAGAAGCAAAAAGAAGGGAGGGAGGAAAATTTTTGTTTGCACACAAACCAGGGCTACGTAAGTGTAGCACAGTTTTTCCTGATTCAGGGAAAACCAGGTTCCCTGGTTCCTCACCTTCAGGAGCTGAGTTGTAATTCCTGATCTATAGCAATAACAAACAGAAGAAGGAAATGAACATTGCACAGAGATTTAAATAACTGTAGAAGAATACACTGGATTTTGGAGAAAATAAGGAAGCTCTCTTAGAATAAACTTTAACAACTTTACAGAGAAGTCAAATCAATTAGATCTTCCTGAGATAACAAATAATAATTGAAAGCAAGCTTGTGTTTATTCAGAGTTGTATCAGAGTCCTGGGTGAAATTTGGGTTGGAAGCTGTATTTAAAAAGTGATCTGGGAATCTCACAAAAGTCATCTTGATGTAAAGAAATAGCATTGTTGATACTGGCCTAAGAAAGGTCTGTCATGGCATGTGACATTGTGATCTAATTAACATCCTTGAAAAAAACTTATCATTAATATCTATTTGAAATATAAACTGGTACTAGTAGTATTTTCTTAACAGATTCCTCCTTTTGAAACCTTGATGAGACTTGTATTTTTGAGAAGCATGAAAGCTTGAATTCAGAAAGAATACATCAAAATATTGAGGAGGATAGTTGGTTATTTTAAAAACTGCAGGAAGGTGATTCACTTTAAAAAGTGCTACTGTACAAAAGGTCAAGAAGTTTGAGCTGCTTAGGGCAAGCAAAGGAAATGAACCTTCATCTGCGCTGATTGTGCCAGAGGTCTCTACACCACGAGGACAGGGAAGTGAGCCCTGCCCTCCGTCCCTGCCCTGGGACTGCCTTCAAAAGCCTGTGCTCTGTAGTCCAGGAAGGACTGTGTTATTCAGCCAAATATTCCAACTCAAGCAGAGAGAGATTTCCCACCCTGCATCCAAACAAAATGAAGTCAGCTTTGACTCTGCAAAATGTCGATGAATTCTTCAGAGTAAATCACCCCTGTCAGCCTGATGCGGAACTGTCACCTACTTGTGACATAATATAATATGAAATGATATTGAACAACATGCGTTTGGCACTAAATTGTTAGCGGGTTTTAGCTTTGACAGCAGCAAGTTTATTGCTTTAATCCCAAGGTCTTTTAACCCTCTTTGACATAAATTGAGGTTGGCTTTTGTGAGAAAACTCCACTTCACTCTCTCTTCCTTTACCTAAAACTGCTTTTAACAATTTATGCTCATACATCAGACACTCATTTTGAGTGACAAAAAGAAAAAAGATCTATTAGAAAGGAAGGGAAAAAAGGGTCAATTTAGGTTAAGCAGTGTACGTCTCTTTTGGTAGGCATGTCACAGCTTTCTTCAGGTAAATGTGAATTTTAAGTTGTAATAATGTATTGCTGTAGCAAAATAAAACAAATTGTGACAAGAAGAGAGAGTAAGTATTGCAGAAGTAAGGCTGATAACCTGCATCAAGTCTATTCTTCTTCTTCTTTTTTTTTTGGTGCAATTCAATGTATTCCTAAATCTGGATCCATTTCTATTTTATTTAAAAGATGGAAGGGTTTTCTTCTTTATCCAAACGCTGTAGAGACTAGTCAAGCAAGGGTCACATAGAAAGATACAGATGTATAAAACAGATATTACGTACACACAGTTTTGCTGAATATTATAGCTGGCTGATAGCACATAATTTAGCATTTCTCTCTTTTGAGACACCTTTTTTTTTTATAGTTTGATAAGTACACATTGTCATCAGTACTCTGATAATCCTGTCACAGAAATACATCATATAAGAGCTCTAATATCAATAACAAAGGACACTTTTATCACTTTTGTTTTTCTGGTCTCAATTACTGTATGATAGCATTGCTTTGAAATTATTTCTTTATTGTGTTTAGAACTCAGCTGAATCTGCCCTTGAACTGTCTAATAATACAGAGAGAACACAGTCTCAGCATATTTACAATATTTATTATTTTTTAAAATGTTTTCTTTGTTCTCTCATAGGGAAGTGTATGGTCACAAGTGGTGTTCCCCAGGGCTCAATACTGAGGCCAGTTCTCTTTAAAATCTTTATCAATGATCTGGACTAGTCATGACACTAATCTGGGAGAGAGTGTTGATCATCTTGAGTGTAGGACAGCTCTACAGGGGGATCTAGACAGGCTGGATTGGTGGGCCGAGGCCAATGGCATGAAATTCAGCAAGGCCAAGCACTGGATCCTGCACTTGGGTCACAATTGCTCCATACAACTCTACAGGTTTAGGGAAGAGTGGGTAGAAAGCTTCTCAGTAGTGAAGGAGCTGGGGATGTTGATTGACAGGTGGCTGAATGTGAGCCAACAGTGTGGTCAATTGGCCAAGAAGGCAAACAGTATCCTGGCCTGTATCAAGAATAGCATGACCAAGGAAATTCTTGTCCCCCTCAGCACTGGTGAGGCCACACCTTGAGTACTCTGTTCAGTTTTGGGGTCCTCGCTACAAGACAGACAGCAGCAGGCCCAGAGGAGAGCAACAAAGCTGGTGAAAGGCCAGGGGAACAGCTCTTATGAGAGGCAATGAGGAAACTGAAGTGTCTTCATGTGGAGGGGAAAAAAAAAAAAAAAGCCTGAGGGGTGACCTTGCTCTCTACAATTGCCTGGAAGGAGGTTGTGTTGAGATGAATGCTCGTCTCTTCTTCCTAGTAACAAGTGATAGGATGAGAGGAGGTTTAGGTTGGATATTAGAAGAAGGTTCTTCATTCAAAGGATTCTCAAATACTGGAATAAGCTCCCCAGGGAGGGTTGTGTCCCCAGCCCTGAAGGTGTTGAAAAGCTGCAGAGGTGTTTAGCACCAGATCTGGTAGATAATTCTAGGACTCAATGATCTTGCAGGTCTTTTCCAAATGAAACAGTTCTATGATTCCGTGACTATTGATTATAAATACAAATAGTAGATAAACTTCACTGGATTTTTTTATTTGGGAGTTCTCTCCTCCAAACTAGGAAAATACCAAAACAGAGAACATGACAAATAGTGTTATTTTTATTCCTAGTTATGTTACATAGAAAGTATAATAATATATTTATAGACTGTAATCTATAGCATTATGTACTCTAGATGTGTCCTTTATTTGAATATAAGATATGACCAACTGCTGATGCAAATCCTGACTTCTCTGAAACGAAGAGCAATAATTTCATAGTCAGGATTTGGCCCTACAGCATGTCTGCATGTACCAGAGCAGAACACAATGTCTCACCCAGTATTTTCCTTTGATAGGTCCTGCACCACCACAGTATTCTTCAAGGGAGAGTGTAGGAGCTGGGTTCCTACAGCATTGTTCTCTTTAAACATTTGATGCTGGCAGCCCTTGCAGTTTCTCTCCTTCCTTACAGTTGTGAGTATAAATTCCACAACATTTCCAAATCCTGACAGAATGAAACTTAGGGAATTGGGGAAATGGGGTTAGTGTATGAATTGTGATCATGTCCATGCAATAAAAAGCACTATCAGCCGGCATTCAGCAGCTGAACTACCCTCATGTTGTTTGTGTTTTTATGGACACTGTTATAACTATAGTCAAGTATGATTTAACTTTAAAAGGGCTGATGTAACATTGTTCAAGTGCAGAGCTCCCATAATCTTTTGTGGTAAATCCTTTTGATTTTATCTAGCTTTTAAAAAGGAAGGTAAAACAAAGAAATAGTAACAGAATACACAGAAGCTACATTTATGAAGACTTGCCAATCCGTACTCTTTATTTGGCTTTGCATATATGCAAACATTTCTGAGCATGGTGGTTTTGCATGTTGTTATCTCCTACACTGCATTGAAAAGTCTTCCCTTATAAACTGTATAGGTAATTTTGAAACCTCATTCCTACAAAGACCATGTGTGCACAGCTCTGAGATTTCTGTTGCTGATACATTTCAGTAACACAATTTCATTCTATTAGGAATGTATAAGTGACATTTGCTTTAAAGAACTGATTAAAAATAATAAAGATTATTTTTGGTTTTGAACATTAAATGTATTCAAAATCAATATCTTATTTTGCTTCTAGATTCTCTTGTTGTGCAGAACAGGAGATGGAGGCTGGTTTGGTCATTGTCACTAATTCTAAGCTGACTTGCTTAGATTTTCTCAATCTTCTTGCTTATCTGTAATTTCCTCTCTCTTGTTTTGTTTATTTCATTAATGTTTCTAAACTGGGTTTAGATACTTACATGGAAAATGCTGAATAAGTATTATTTGCTACTTGTTCTTGGGTCTGAAAGTGGACATTTGCTGCTGCTGTCATAGAGGTAAGCAACACATTTAATGATTTTTCAGGATTTATAAATAAATAATCCATATTGATGGATATTAGGGGATTGCTATGCAATTGAATAATTTAACTCAGCACAAATAGGGTCTTGTAGCTAAAATGTTTAATTAGAACCTCAGAAGTTTTATTACACGGCACAGGACAGTGAAATTGCAAGTATAAAACATATTCTGACTCCCCATTTCTCAATGTTCTTGTCTTAGAAAAAGGCTGTAAGAAAGAGTAAAGGATTCTTCATTCCTTCAAGGTATTCCCTGAGGGCTTGCCTGCCCTAAATAATTATACAACCTTAAAAGAGTTGTCAGCCACTGCAGTCAGGACTACCTTTCACAATTTTATTGAGAATCTTGTGATAGCTGTGGTGTGTATCAGAGTCCTACCTTTGGAGTTGTAAACCTCTAAGATGGTAGGAGATCACCTTGCTAAATGAATGGAAGCTTCGAGCTCCTTGTTAGTAACAAAAACTTAAAAAAAAATTTAATTGGAAAGAATTAAGCTTCCAAGTAGTGACATCCTCCTGCCTCCTCTTAGGCTTTTTAGAAATGACTAGCTTTTAAAACTCTATTTCCTCATTTATCTTAATTTCTTCTTTTTTAAGACATTTCTGACCATTTGGGACAAAGTTATGTCTGATGCTCTGTGTGTGTCCACAGTGCTAGACAGCAAGTCTTACAAGAACTCTCTTCCACTTTTCTTGTCTGTCTGTACTCTCCATCCTGTGTTGGCCTTGTATGCAGGTAGAATGAATGAGCTGGCATTAGGATTGAGATGATCCAGCTCTTCCCTTCTCTTGAATGAGCTCCTGTTCCTTTCTTCTGTGATATCTGTACTATTACAGATGTGACCCAAGTTTGTACAGGGACTGTATAAATCTGTACTAGCCAGGATGGATAACCATTACTCCATTTATCTTTATTCACTAGAAATGACTAGGACTGGCTAATATGGAGACATAACTGATAAGGACTGTCAGGATGCTGAATTATTCTAATTAACTCACGTTTGTGAATGGTTTAACTTTCCAGTTTATAAGAGCTTCAGAAGGCGAAAACGTTGCCCTTGCTATTTTTTGATGCCTAGGCCATCACCAGTTCTTGATTCCTTCTATTTCAACCATCCAACACTATCATCTTGCTCAGGAAAAGAAAGACAAAAAGGCTAATGAAACAGAAAGACTAAATTGTTCTTACTGGTTAGCCTTTTGCTAGTGCATCTTTGAGGCTATGGAGAGAGAATGTATGCCTGAAATAAAAGTTTAATCTCCTCCTCTTTATGTAATTCCTGTTCCCTCCTTAGCTGCTTATCTGAGCTGGAAAATGGCTTCACTGCTACTGATAGTAGGGCTGTGGAGTGCTGTTTCAATATTTTGGTTATAAGAAATTATTTTATCTGATTATTTTTTTTCCTAAAATTTTATTCCATATACTCTTTGGGCTGCAATCTAGGGCTGGTTTCCCCAGACAAGTTCAAGTAGGTACACTACAAAAGTTGGATTATGTACATTAATAAATGACATTTCTAAGCAGAGGACTGGGGGTGCAAGGGAAGGAGCAGGAGGAGGGTGGAGATAGTGGTCACTGCTTTTATTCCTAGTTCACCAATTTGTGTTTGTAGAAAAGCTTCAGGTTGGGGAAAAAAAACCAAACAAAACAAACAAAGAACTTGATTCAAAGCTAAAAATTGCAATTTCTATTAGGTCATTGCTCCTCTTTCTTTGGTTATACTGTCATCAGTAGTCAAGTCTCCAAATGGACCACAGGACCTCTGACAGACTAGAGAGATATGTGTTGGGGGAGCCTTCAGGATTTAGCACTACAGAGGAACAAAGGTATGCTGTCTCTGCCCATATTGTGCTCAGGCAGAGCTTCTGACACTCACAGGATTGATTACATTTACACTGTTATGTGATGCGGTGTGCATTATGACATAGTGCATGGAACAAGAGTGCCCACAGTTGTAAAGCTCCTATTACATAACTCCTCAGGTTAGAAATTAGGTTCATGGCTTTCCTGACCAGAGCTTAGATGCCACCAACAGCTGGAATCTGATTCTAATGTCAGATGTATGTGTTCATAGCATGGGGGCAAATGAGTCCTCATACCACCTTCCCTTCACTGGTGAAAAGTGTTTGGGGATGGCTGATGCTGTATCCCTGAACAGCTCACCAGAGAAGTTGCTCTGCATGTAGTGCAAATGTACTGCAAGGTTTATTTTTCAAAGTTCTTAAAGCTTGCACTTCTTCCTGTCATTGTGGGAATTTATTTGGTACATGGTGATTTGGATTAAAAAAACCAACAAACAAACAAAAAGTGCACTTAGGAATGTCCTGTGTTTTATCTAGAAGAACTCAGTCATTAGCACAATATCACAAACAACAAAAACAGGGAAAAAAAAAAAAAAAAACAGAATGACAAAAGGTGACAAGAAAGGAGGAGACAGAAGTATTAAAAAGTATTGTAGATAAAGAACAGTTGACTG